>NC_057800.1:344963415-345116024 GCF_018294505.1 Triticum aestivum | reverse complement strand
GGCCCTGCAACCGCTCGCGCCTGATCTCGCCCCGGCCTCGCGCAGCCCCGTGCTCGCCCGCCTCTGAGTCCCGCAGGACTGTGGCACCGGGCGTCGCCCGCAACTGCCGCTGGGCGTTGTCGTCGTCGACGCGCTCGGCAACCCCGCGCCTCCCCTCACGCTCGCCGTTCCGCCTCCCGTGCGTGGCTCCAGCCACCTGGCCGGCACCGTCGGCGCCCCCGCACCCGCTCGAGTGCCCAGCCGGGCTTCGCCCGTTAACCCGGCGCCCAGCGCCCACACCCGACTGCCCTCGCGCCCGCTAAGAACCCCCCGGTGACAATGACAGATGGGGCCCACGCCCCAGAACAAAGAAATATAAAAAAATTAAATTGATAAAAAAATGAAATAATAAATAATAATTAAAATGATAATTAATTAGTTAGTTAAAGAATTAATTAAACTAATTAAACCTGATTAGATTAACCTAACCACTAATTAAACTAATTGACACTGTTTAGCTAACCTACTAACTAAATAGCCAATGACCTGTGGGCCCCACACGTGGTTGACCCAGTCAACTGCACAGTTGACTGCTGACGTCAGCATGATGTCATGCTGATGTCATCATTTACTATTCTGGATAATGTTGAAGTAATTTATTAAATTTCAGAAATTAATAAAATCTTTAGAAAATCATATCTTTTAATCCTTAACTCGGATTAAAATACTTTCTACATGAAAGTTGCTCAGAACGGCGAGACGAATCCGGATACGCGGTCCGTTCGTCCGCCACACACCCCTAACCTATCGAACCCGCAACTTTCCCCCTCCGGCTCCTCTGCCCGAAAACACGAAACACCGGGAATACTTTCCCGGGGGTTTTCCCCCCTTCACCGGTATCACCTACTACCGCGTTAGGGCACACCGAACACCGCGTATTGCCTTGATATATTTTGTGGTGCTTTGTTTGCTCTGTATTCATTATTTCTTCCCCCTCTTCTCTCCGGTAGACTACGAGACCGACGCTGATGCCACCGAGTACGACTACGTCACCGACGACCCCTCTCTCTTGCCAGAGCAACCAGGCAAGCCCCCCCTTTGATCACCAGATATCGCCTATTCTACTCTATACTGCTTGCATTAGAGTAGTGTAGCATGTTACTGCTTTCCGTTAATCCTATTCTGATGCATAGCCTGTCATTGCTGCTACAGTCATTGATACCTTACCCGCAATCCTAAATGCTTAGTATAGGATGCTAGTGTTCCATCAGTGGCCCTACACTCTTGTTCGTCTGCCATGCTATACTACTGGGCTGTGATCACTTCGGGAGGTGATCACGGGCATATACTATATACTTTACACTGTTACATTACCTGTGATACTGTTCGGAGTTGGGGGCTGAAGGGGCAGGTGGCTCCATCCCGGTAGAGGTGGGCCTGGGTTCCCGACGGCCCCCGACTGTTACTTTGTGGCGGAGCGACAGGGTAGGTTGAGACCACCTAGGAGACAGGTGGGCCTGGTCCTGTTCGGCGTTCGCGGATACTTAACACGCTTAACGAGATCTTGGTATTTGATCTGAGTCTGGCTACGAGCCTATACGCACTAACCATCTACGTGGGAGTAGTTATGGGTATCCCGACGTCGTGGTATCAGCCGAAGCACTTCAGACGTCAGCGACGGAGCGGCGCGCGCCGGATTGGAACATAAGCCTGCTCTTGTATTAAGGGGGCTAGTTCTGCTTCCGGCCGCCCTCGCAACGTGCAGGTGTGCTATGGGCGATGGGCCCAGACCCCTGTGTGCTTAGGTTTAGACCGGCGTGCTGGCCTCTCTGTTTTGCCTAGGTGGGGCTGCGACGTGTTGATCTTCCGAGGCCGGGCATGACCCAGGAAAGTGTGTCCGGCCAAATGGGGATCAAGCGTGTTGGGTTATGTGGTGCACCCCTGCAGGGAAGTTAATCTATTCGAATAGTCGTGATCTTCGGTAACAGGACGACTTGGAGTTGTACCTTGACCTTATGACAACTAGAACCGGATACTTAATAAAACACACCCTTCCAAGTTCCACAGACAACCCGGTGATCGCTTTTCCGCAGGGCGACGAGGAGGGGATCGCCGGGTAGGATTATGCTATGAGATGCTACTTGGAGATGCTACTTGGAGGACTTCAATCTACTCTCTTCTACTTGATGCAAGACGGTGGCTGCGAGAAGCGTAGTCTTCGACAGGATTAGCTATCCCCCTCTTATTCTGGCATTCTGCAGTTCAGTCCACTGATATGGCCTCCTTACACATATACCCATGCATATGTAGTGTAGTTCCTTGCTTGCGAGTACTTTGGATGAGTACTCACGGTTGCTTTCTCCCCCCTTTTTCCCCTTTCCTTTCTTCCTGGTTGTCGCAACCAGATGCTGGAGTCCAGGAGCCAGACGCCACCGTCGACGACGACCCCTACTACACCGGAGGTGCCTACTACTATGTGCTGCCCGCTGACGACGACCTGGAGTAGTTTAGGAGGATCCCAGGCAGGAGGCGTGCGCCTCTTTCGATCTGTATCCCAGTTTGTGCTAGCCTTCTTAAGGCAAACTTGTTTAACTTATGTCTGTACTCAGATATTGTTGCTTCCGCTGACTCGTCTATGATCGAGCACTTGTATTCGAGCCCTCGAGGCCCCTGGCTTGTATTATGATGCTTGTATGACTTATTTATGTTTTAGAGTTGTGTTGTGATATCTTCCCGTGAGTCCCTGATCCTGATCGTACACGTTTGCGTGCATGATTAGTGTACGATTGAATCGGGGGCGTCACAACGCACTTCTCCAATTTGGGTTTGAGCTTATCAGGTTGAAACTTTTTCACATAAGCATTGCAACCTCAAACTTTAAGAAACGACAACTTAGGTTTCTTGCCAAACCATAGTTCATACGGTGTCGTCTCAACGGATTTAGATGGTGCCCTATTTAACGTGAATGTAGCTGTCTCTAATGCATAACCCCAAAACGATAGCGGTAAATCAGTAAGAGACGTCATAGATCGCACCATATCTAATAAAGCACGGTTACGACGTTCGGACACACCATTACACTGTGGTGTTCCAGGTGGCGTGGGTAGTGAAACTATTTCACATTGTTTTAACTGAAGGCCAAACTCGTAACTCAAATATTTTACTTCTGCGATCATATCGTAGAAACTTTTATTTTGTTACGATGATTCTCCACTTCACTCTGAAATTGTTTGAACTTTTCAAATGTTTCAGACTTGTGTTTCATCAAGTAGATATACTCATATCTGCTCAAATCATCTGTGAAGATCAGAAAATAATGATACCTGCCGCGAGCTTCAATATTCATCGGACCACATACATCAGTATGCATGATTTCCAACAGATCTGTTGCTTGCTGCATTGTTCCGGAGAACGAAGTCTTAGTCATCTTGCCCATGAGGCATGGTTCGCAAGCATCAACTGATTCATAATCAAGTGATTCCAAAAGTCCATTAGCATGGAGTTTCTTCATGCGCTTTATACCAATATGACCTAAACGGCAGTGCCACAAATAAGTTGCACTATCATTATTAACTTTGCATATTTTGGTTTCAATATTATGAATATGTGTATCACTACGATCGAGATCCAACGAACCATTTTCACTGGGTGTGTAACCATATAAGGTTTTATTCATGTAAAAAGAACAACAATTTATTCTCTTACTTAAATGAATAACCGTACTACAATAAACATGATCAAATCATATTCATGCTCAACGCAAACACCAAATAACACTTATTTAAGTTCAACACTAATCCCGAAAGTATAGGGAGTGTGTGATGATGATCATATCTTTCTTGGAACCACTTCCAACAC
Source organism: Triticum aestivum (assembly GCF_018294505.1). NCBI lineage: Eukaryota > Viridiplantae > Streptophyta > Magnoliopsida > Poales > Poaceae > Triticum > Triticum aestivum. The sequence continues at coordinate 345,112,187 of NC_057800.1, read as the reverse complement.
ACATCGTCACTTCACCCTTAACTAGTCTATGTTCATTCTGCAACTCCCGTTTCGAGTTACTTCTCTTAGCAACTGAACCAGTATCAAATACCGAGGGGTTGCTACGAACACTGGTAAAATACGCATCAATAATATGTATATCAAATATACCTTTGTTCACTTTGCCATCCTTCTTATCCACCAAATACTTGGGGCAGTTCCGCTTCCAGTGACCAGTCCCTTTGCAGTAGAAGCACTTAGTCTTAGGCTTAGGACCAGACTTGGGCTTCTTCACTTGAGCAGCAACTTGCTTGCCGTTCTTCGAAGTTCCCCTTCTTCCCTTTGCCCTTTTCTTGAAACTAGTGGTCTTGTCTACCATCAACACTTGATATTTTTCTTGATTTCTACCTTTGTTGATTTTAGCATTACGAAGAGGTTGGGAATCGTTTTCGTTATCCCTTGCATATCATAGTTCATCATGAAGTTCTACTAACTTGGTGATGGTGACTAGAGAATTCTGTCAATCACTATCTTATCTGGAAGATTAACTCCCACTTGATTCAAGCGATTGTAGTACCCAGACAATCTGAGCACATGCTCACTGCTTGAGCTATTCTCCTCCATCTTTTAGCTATAGAACTTGTTGGAGACTTCATATCTCTCAACTCGGGTATTTGCTTGAAATATTAACTTCAACTCCTGGAACATCTCATATGGTCCATGACGTTCAAAACGTCTTTGAAGTCCCGATTCTAAGCCGTTTAAGCATGGTGCACTAAACTATCAAGTAGTCATCATATTTAGCTAGCCAAATGTTCATAACGTCTGCATCTGCTCCTGTAATAGGTCTGTCACCTAGCGGTGCATTAAGGACATAATTCTTCTGTGCAATAGTGAGGATAATCCTCAGATCACGGATCCAATCCGCATCATTGCTACTAACATCTTTCAACTTAATTTTCTCTAGGAACATATCAAAATAAAACAGGGGAGCTAAACGTGAGCTTTTGATCTACAACATAGATATGCTAATACTACCAGGACTAAGTTCATGATAAATTTAAGTTCAATTAATCATATTACTTAAGAACTCCCACTTAAATAGACATCCCTCTAATCCTCTAAGTGATCACGTGATCCAAATCAACTAAACCATGTTCGATCATCACGTGAGATGGAGTAGTTTCAATGGTGAACATCACTATGTTGATCATATCTACTATATGATTCACGCTCGGCCTTTTGGTCTCCGTGTTCCGAGGCCATATCTGTTATATGCCAGGCTCGTCAAGTTTAACCTGAGTATTCCGCGTGTGCAACTGTTTTGCACCCGTTGTATTTGAACGTAGAGCCTATCACACCCGATCATCACGTGGTGTCTCAGCACGAAGAACTTTCGCAATGGTGCATACTCAGGGAGAACACTTGTACCTTGATAATTAGTGAGAGATCATCTTATAAAGCTATCGTCGAACTAAGCAAAATAAGATGTATAAAAGATAAACATCACATGCAATCAAAATATGTGACATGATATGGCCATCATCATCTTGTGCCTTTAATCTCCACCTCCAAAGTATCGTCATGATCTCCATCGTCACCGGCATGACACCATGATCTCCATTATCTTGATCTATATCAATGTGTCATCACATGGTTGTCTCGCCAACAATTGCTCTTGCAACTATTGCTATCGCATAGCGATAAAGTAAAACAATTATTTGGCGCTTGCATCTTATGCAATAGAGAGATAACCATAAGGCTTTTGCTAGTTCCCGATAACTTCAACAAGACATGATCATCTCATACAACAACTTATATCTCATCACGTCTTGACCATATCACATCACAACATGCCCTGCAAAAACAAGTTAGACGTCCTCTACTTTCTTGTTGCAAGTTTTACGTGGCTGCTACGGGTTGAGCAAGAACCGTTCTTACCTACGCATCAAAACCACAATGATAGTTTGTCAAGTTGGTGCTTTTTTAACCTTCGCAAGGACCGGGCGTAGCCACACTCGGTTCAACTAAAATTGGAGAAACTAACACCCGCCAGCCACCTGTGTGCAAAGCACGTCGGTAGAACCAGTCTCGTGTAAGCGTACGCGTAATGTTGGTCCGGACCGCTTCATCCAACAATACCGTCGAACCAAAGTATGACATGCTGGTAAGCAGTATGACTTATATCGCCCACAACTCACTTGTGTTCTACTCGTGCACAACATCAACGCATAAAACCTAGGCTCGGATGCCACTGTTGGGGAACATAGTAATTTCAAAAAAATTCCTACGCACATGCAAGATCATGGTTATGCATAGCAACGAGAAGGGAGAGTGTGTCCACGTACCCTCGTAGATCGAAAGCGGAAGTGTTAGCACAACGCGGTTGATGTAGTCGTACGTCTTCACGATCCGGCCGATCAAGTACCGAACGCATGGCACCTCCGAGTTCTACACACGTTCAGCCCGATGACGTCCCTCGAACTCCGATCCAGCCGAGTGTTGAGGGAGAGTTTCGTCAGCACGATGGTGTAGTGACGATTATGATGTTCTACCGACGCAGGGCTTCGCCTAAGCACCGCTACGATATGACCGAGGTGGATTATGGTGGAGGGGGGCACCACACACGGCTAAGAGATCCAAGGGATCAATTGTTGTGTCTAGAGGTGCCCCCCTGCCCCTGTATATAAAGGAGCAAGGGGGGAGGCGGCCAGCCTAGGAGAAGGGCGCGCCAAGGGGGGAGTCCTACTCCTACCGGGAGTAGGACTCCTCCTTTCCTTTTTGGAGTAGGAGAGAAGGAAAGAGGAGGAGAGGGAGAAGGAAAAGGGGGCTGCACCCCTTGTCCAATTCGGACCAGAGGGGGGCGCAGGCCTCCTTCCTTTTGGCCTCTCTCCTCTATTCCCGTATGGCCCAATAAGGCCCATATACTCCCCGGCGATTTCCCGTAACTCTCCGGTACTCCGAAAAATACCCGAATCACTCGGAACCTTTCCGAAGTCCGAATATAGTCGTCCAATATATCGATCTTTACGTCTCGACCATTTCGAGACTCCTCGTCATGTCCCCGATCTCATCCGAGACTCCGAACTCCTTCAGTACATCAAAACACATAAACTCATAATATAACCGTCATCGAACTTTAAGCGTGCGGACCCTACGGGTTCGAGAACTATTTAGACATGACCGAGACACGTCTCCGGTCAATAACCAATAGCGGAACCTGGATGCTCATATTGGCTCCCACATATTCTACAAAGATCTTTATCGGTTAAACCGCATAACAACATACGTTGTTCCCTTTGTCACCGGTATGTTACTTGCCCGAGATTCGATCGTCGGTATCTCAATACCTAGTTCAATCTCGTTACCGGTAAGTCTCTTTACTCGTTCCGTAACACATCATCCCGTAACTACTCATTAGTTGCAATGCTTGCAAGGCTTATAGTGATGTGCATTACCGAGTGGGCCTAGAGATACCTCTCCGACAATCGGAGTGACAAATCCTAATCTCGAAATACGCCAACCCAACAAGTACCTTCGGAGACACCTGTAGAGCACCTTTATAATCACCCAGTTACGTTGTGACGTTTGGTAGCACACAAAGTGTTCCTCCGGTAAACGGGAGTTGCATAATCTCATAGTCATAGGAACATGTATAAGTCATGAATAAAGCAATAGCAACAAACTAAACGATCAAGTGCTATGCTAACGGAATGGGTCAAGTCAATCACATCATTCTCCTAATGATGTGATCCCGTTAATCAAATGACAACTCATGTCTATGGTTAGGAAACATAACCATCTTTGATCAACGAGCTTGTCAGGTAGAGGCATACTAGTGACACTCTGTTTGTCTATGTATTCACACATGTATTATGTTTCCGGTTAATACATTTCTAGCATGAATAATAAACATTTATCATGATACAAGGAAATAAATAATAACTTTATTATTGCCTCTAGGGCATATTTCCTTCATAATGTGATACAATATAACAATCACATTGAATGCCTAGATCTGCATCTCTCAGAAATTACTTTGAACTCCTACCGTGGGACCTTACCGGAGATTATATTCGCTAGGTTCTTTGTTTTCAGAGCAAAGGTGCTGAAGGTAATGAGGTTTGCCCTACATATATTTCGTAAAAATGAATGGTTTCTTGACCAGCGTCGGCGCCTGTGGCAGAATGGAATAGGCTCGAAAAATGCTGAATTTCATTTTGGAACTTCAGATGAAAGAATAATCGGAAGTCATCATGTCAACCCCATACATGACTTCTCAGTGGCCGACCCCTTTGCAAAATTATGAGGTTTTGAAACCAGACTTAGAAGTGGTAATATTAGTTTGAACCTATCTGATATCCATGTTCAGCGGATCAGCCCGAGCGTTTGTAGCTGATGAGCTGAATTTCATTTCTAATACCAATTTGAACCTTGTAATCTTCGAATTTGAGCCATATAACTCTGGAATTTGAACCTTGTAATATTTCGAGCTTTTGTGGTACAATCGTTGAAACGGCATCGTATGAGACTCGTATATTGGTAGCACTATTTTGACCTTGATATGCAATGGTCTTAGATTTTATTAACCATTCTCGAATTTGTTTACCTTGTTGGTCTCACAGCACACGGTCTGTATAGCTAACTGGACTGTGATCTTCAACATTATTGCACACAGTTGGTTTCTTCAACCGTGTGCCCTGTAGAGCGCATAATTAATTATCGCACTCGAGTGTCCATCATCACCCTTATGTGTAACTTTGACCTCATCACCCATGGGTAAACTTATGACCGAAGTCATTCCACACACTTCGTTTTTACAAAGCTTTTTGCCAATAAACATCGACGATTTGTCCCTCTTCTAGCCGACACATGGCCAAACTAGCCGGGCAGGAAGGTTGCGCGGTAAACTGTGCGGTAGCACGGGAACAGACTAACCGGTGATACATTTGAAGCCTCTTCGAGCCCATGCGTGGTTAAACGAAATGTGTGCGGTGCGGTGTTGTCAAGCATGCACTGGAATTCTCCGCTGTGCATGAACGCCGTGACAAGACGTGACGATTACACGTCGGCCGACCCCCATTTATTACAGCGGCCATTTAACCCTTGTGTCTCTTCAACCTTTCGATCGCGCCCCGCCATTGCAAGAAGCACACCCACCATGACAAATTCTTAGAGGGTATCCTACGCGGCTCCAATGGCGCTCCGAGTGGCTGCCGACGACGAGAAGCAGTTCACCATGCATGCCATGGTGGACACCCAAAGAAGGTTCACGGACCTCTCAGTGGTGTACACCAACGACCCGGTCTGGGTGGAGCACTCCATCGACATCATGGAGTTGTTGCTTGCTGGTGAGAAGTACAAGGTGGTCGGGTTCGACCTCGAGTACACCCGCTCTCATGTCGGGTCTCGTCCCAAGGCCGCTGTCGCCCAGATGTGCATGCGCCACCACATCCTCGTCTACCACTACTGCCTGGCCACAAGGCCTTGCGAGCATTTCGCCAGGTTTGTCAACAGCCCCCACTACATGTTCGCTATGATGGACATCACCAACGATGTAAAGGCGCTCGAGAATTCGGGCATCGCCTGCCAGAATCTTATCGACATCCATGTCCAATACAAGATCTAGGGAAGCAAGGAGCATGAGAAGGACTCACTGGTTCACCTCGCCAAGGCCATCATCGACCCCTACTACGGAAACATGAAGGATTCCTGCAACAAGGACAAGAGTGCCTGGCACTCGGCCTGGATGGAGATACTCGACAAAGCTCATGTCATGTACGTGGCCAAGGAGGCGAACACGAGCTACGACATGTACATGCAGATCATTGACATGAGGAAGTGTCTCCTTCCCCAAAACGGCCAGGGATCCCGCCGGAAGCAGAGCAATGGCAAGTGTCGTCGCAATAATAAGTAGATGATTAGATCCTCGTTTCTCCTAGTTTAGTATGCATGTAATTGCTTACTTTGGTATGTGGAAATGTTATGTGTGTAGTCACTTGTGTAATTGTATGCTTAATTTGGTTTTGCAATGCTGTCTTTTTAAGTATATATGTTGGTGCTCTATAGACAGAGTAAATCACATCGCACACGGACTAAACAATGGAACCTGTCGGTGATGATTTCATCAATCATTGACAATTGTATACCAGCAATCGTTTGCTGACAACACACATGGCTTGTTAATGGGAATTGTCTGTGTTGTTATCAGTCTTCCCACACGTTTTCGATTACAGACCTGTTTGCCACGTATCACAAACATCTTGTTAAGTTGAACCATTTCTGTTCTCTTGGCTCAACACAAACAATTCATCCAAGTGAACCTTATGCCGTATATCACACACACCTTGATCTGGCTGACCGTTTTTTTGTGTTGCCTAATCACAAACAGTTCATCCGAGTGAGCCGTATGCTGTATACCGCAGACACCTTCATCTGGCTGACCGTTTCTTTTGTTACTCCTCATCGCAAATAGTTAATTGAATTGAACTGTATTCCCTGCATCACACACGCAACTAATATCTGAACCGTGTTTGATGCATCCATCATCACAAACGTTTTGCACCTTTTTTGATGGGTTTTTTACACCACCGTTTGCGATTATTGCATCGCACACAGTTTCGTCGAAGGGTCTCCGATCGAAGTGTCGCGATAACAACATCCTACAATAGTGATAACAAATACGATAAATATTGCATGGTTCAAATTCCAGCATTACAAGGCCCAAATTCGAAGATTACAAGGTTCAAACTATTTTTACAAATAAAATTCATCTTCTTCATAATATTTTTCATGCATTATTTCTGTGGAAGGATCGGCCATCGAGAAGTCATATAGCGGCTTGATACAATGACTTCCGAATAATCTGTCATATGAACTTACAAACTGAAATTCAGCTTTTGCAAAGCCTTTTCCATTCAGCTGTAGACGCATGCGCTCTTTAGCAATCCATTCACTTCTGTGCAGTATATATAGGGCAAACCTCATTACCTTGAGCAACCTTGCTTTCTCAACAAAGAGCCTAATGAATTTAATTTCTGGTGTGGTGCCTCTATACTCGTTAAAAGTAATTTCTATGAGATGAAGATCAAGACATTAAATGGGATTGTTATATTCCCCAACATTTTCTACTTTCAGGTCTGCTAGTATCTGCAAACGGAGACAACATATTAGTGCCTAGCTGCAGATTTGAACACTTCGGACCTCTTTGATTTGCAGGATTTCTAAAATACACGAAAAGAGTGAAATGCCACCTTCTATCTTCCATGATTAACATCTCAAAAAATATATGCATTGAAATCCTCCAAATTTCCTTTAGAAATCATTCTACATTTGTCATTGTAATCTACACTACTATTAAAAGAGCAAACTTTATTTATTCTAAACCCACCCAGATTAGTATACACATGACAATCAGTACCCTAGGATCTATTCCACTTAGGCTTTGTTCGGTTAATCCTCTCCCCAAGAGGATTGAAGGGGATTGGCAGGGATTGGTTCATATTTTGACTTAGAAGAGGTTTAAATCCCCCTCAAACCCCTTCAATCCACTCGGATTCACCCGCAACCGAACAAGGCCTTAACGATATCTAAGGGTCAATTTCGCCTCCATGGTCTGCCAACCAATTCGATGGCCCAGATTCGATGGTCTGCCACCGCACGTCCTGCCCCGCGCACGTCCGTCTTCAATCCAACCGCCCCTCGCATCCCTTCATTCTCACAGGTGCACGCGGGAGTTGTTGCCGCCGCCGAGCATGTGGGCTCCGCCGCCCTACCGCCAGACGTGGACGCACGCGGCCGTCGCCGCCGCCGGGCACGTGGCCTCCATCGCCCCGCCATCTGGCGTGGAAGCACGCAGCCGTGGTTGTCGCCGCCGCCGTCTGATGTGGACTCTGGCCGTCGCCGCCACCGGGCACGTGGCCTCTGCCGCCCAACCTGGACACACGTGGTCGTGGCCGTTGCCGCTGCGGCGGGCGTGGCCTTCGCCGGCCTGCTGCCCGGTGTGGATGCACGCGGCCGTGGCCTCCGTCGCCCAGCCTCCGGGGACGTGTACGCATGTGGGCGTTGCCGCTGTTAGGGACATTGGCGCACACAGTAGAGAAAAGCTCCACCGCAACCTCTGTCGTAAGAATAAGATGATTTCTCCTATCTCTAATCTACTTGCAATCTGACATCCATTGCCAATTTGGCTTTCTGGAAATTCGGTGGCACATGAATTCTAATTCTAATTTGAACATGGAGCACTATTTTTTTTTCTTGTGATAACCACCAAGCACGAACATGCAGTGCATGTATAGCTCTTGCCGAGTGAAATTTTTATATCATATTCCGTTGTCAATTTACCCTTTGTTTGAGGACAATAGGCTGTTCTCACATTAGCATACATCTAAACTTCTAGATTATTTTTAATACATGGTCGTTTGAAGCACCCATCTTTGTACTGTTTTTTGTGTGTATGTATGGTTTTTTTCCTTCTTCTGAAAGAATCATATATGCTTCGAGTTGACTGACGGGCAATGCTAGAAATCACTTGGAAGTTACAGGTGTGTTGGTGCAGATTGCTTAAAAAAATTTCATGTATCACTTTTTTGTAACTCTGACATTTAATTTGTGTTCAATTATCTGTAGTACAACCTAACTATTTGATCTTCGGGATGCTAATTTGTGCACACACAGAATAAAAAACCGGTAGCGATGACAATGTTTCCTGTGAAGATCAATACCTGCTACATATGCATTGTTTCCTGTGACGATCAATTCCTACTACACCTACACTAGATCCTGTGATGCATTGCGAGGCCTGGAACGACTTTAATTTTGAATATAATTTTACTTTCGGAGCTGTTTAGTCCAGCAATGAAACACATGTCATTATCCAGTCTGCTCGCACGATTGGCACACACAACCACCGCCGACCATCGTTATCCGGCCATAATCCCGACGTCCTCCTCGCATCACCCTGCCGTGTGCCCCTGGCCGATTTCCTCGATACGCCATCCAAGCGCGCGTAGCCACAAAAGCTCTTCATCATGGTAAGGCGCAGGTAGATGACGACAAGCTGCAGAACAACAACTCGACAGTGGAGTACCGACGCGATACTTGTCATTGGGAATCGGGAAGGTATAGTGTTGGGTACATAATTTTGCTTGGCCGTCACTTTTCTTTTAAAGTATGTTCGCTGCAGAATGATTCTCGATAGCTCTTCCTCTCATGTATGTTTTCTTTTCAGCATGATCATAGCCCACTGTGTTGTATATTGTTTTCACCAATGAGGGCCAGCTGCATGACCAATTGATTTCTCCCTTCTATCTGATTGCCAGTCCGGTGAAGACTTTCCGATAATTTGTATGTCTTTTTGGACTGGTCATTACTTTCTGAAATTAAGGTACGATGATTTGGAGGAATTGATGTGTATGCACTGTTGTTACATTGCAGGATAGTGAATTGTGATAATTTTACTATTGTGTATACCCTGTTCTACATAAAATTTTCCTTTAGCATCTTAAAGATATCTCTCCACTTCATTCTTGTTACTTTATTTGCAGCCTGGTTATATGTTGTTTGTGCTCTCTCATTACTATCTCAGGCCTATTAATCCATATATTAATTGTTCCTGAATTTCTACAGGCTCCCCTGATCACCATATTTATTTGGAAGCTACTAGAACAGGTCAATCTTAGTTTGGGCTCTGTTGCAGCAATAGGCCTGTGCTTTTTAATCGTGTTTTAGCTATTCATTTTCAAGTGCACTAAAAATCGACATGTTTCATATTCCTCCAACAGTTTTGAGGTTCCATACTTAACTCTTGCATTTTGGTTACTGTAGAGGAGTATGCTCATATGGTCAAGGCTGGTATCATCGACCCTGTAAAAGTGATCCAAAATGCACTTCAAGGTGCAGCAAGGTACAACTTCAGTTCTCTAACCATGTACTTTATGTATGGCCATGACAGAAGTAATCAGACTTGTTTGACAATTTGTGTTTCTGTACAATGTTTATCCGCTGATCACAACCATAGAGGTTGCAGATGAACGACAGGTTTTGAGGACAGTGCGGCATGATGCTTGCGTGAATTGTATTAGGGTGCGCGCATTCTGTCCAACGGGATTTGACTGTACATCTCTGTCCATTACTTCAGGTGTGCATTGAGCATGCATGATTTGCCTGATGATAACAATTGATTTGCAGTTTTGGATTATAATATTTTTTGCGGGTCAGGTTTGGATTATATCTAACTAGAAGGATATGGATACTGCTCCATTGGCAAGCTTTGATATTTTTGTTTTCTAGCTAGAAAAAGATAACAACACGAGTGCTCAAGGTGATAAATATGTTCACCTACATTGCAATGGGGCCATAAATATTTTGTGTACCCACTAATTTTTTGTTGTTGATTCTGTTTAAGTATATTCTTGCTAATTAGGATCAAAATGATGACGTTAATTTAGAGCACTTGTTGCCTTACTCCATAGATCTATGACATTCAACAGAGTTTGTTGAAGCAATGGCGTCAAAACATAAAGAATGTTATGGGAAGTAGGACTTGTAAGAAAATAATCTTATTACAAGAATGGATAAATAGTGTCAATGAGAAAATGTTAAATCCCCTCTCTCCATTTCCTTACCATGAATCTAACATTTTTTTGATCTGTTTTTAGCTTCTAGATGTTCTGCAACTATATACACAATAGATACTGTCTGTCTAAACTATAGCTCCACTCCATGAGAAGCTGAGATAAACTAAGAATGGGGCAAAGAAATTCCGACTCTTCCTGCTCGCAGGCGGGCCTGGTATGACTCCCATGGGTAGCATTACCGCAACTATCGAGCCTTCAAATTTTGAAGATAACAAGTAGCCTGAATCCAGGACGAAAACTAATTCAGTTCTGCCAAGACTACTATTTTTTGGGTATCTTTGTTCCAACTTTGCATTGACACCACTTGGACAATGTTTATGTGTTCCTTTCATTTTCGCCAACAAAATAAACATTCTGAAATCTTTATAGGATATTTGATTCCAGTTTCACTATACAATAGACTAAATAGGCTACGCCCTTACATTCTCCGTGGAGAAGTTGTCCACCTAGTTGATTGCCATTTATTTGCGACATTTTTTGTACAGTTATGATTTATGTGGTATGTTTGGTACCGTCAAAAGATGATTGATGGGTTTGTACTTCTCCTTTTGTTTATAGAGAATGGGCCATCCTAGAGTATGAATTCAAAATTCTATATCCGCATGAATTTGACATGGTTTGATTGAGGCGTGCGTTGCACGTGCACGCTTAGTAGTCATGGGTAAAAGTAACAACAAATTGAGCTCTGTTGTGGTTAATGATACGTTTCTAACATATCTATAATTTTCGATTGTTCCATGCTGTTATATTATCAATCTTGGATGTTTTACAATCATTTTATAGCAACTTCATATCATTTTTTGGGACTAACCAATTGACATAGTGCCCAGTGCCAGTTTTTGTTTTTTTGCTTGTTTTTTTACTTCACAGAATATCAATACCAAACGGAGTCCAAACGCAACAAAATTTTTTGGAGATTTTTTCTAAACCAGAAGACACCTGTTGGGCTAAAGAAGTACCAGAGGGGGGCTTCGAGGGGAGCACAACCCACCTGGGCGCGCCTGGGGGCCCAGGCGCGTCCTGGTGGGCTGTGCCCACCTCGGCCGCCTCCCGCACCGCCTCTTTGCTCTATAAATACCCCGAAAATCCAAAAACCCTAGGGGAGTCGACGAAACACAATTCCAGCCACCGCAAGTTCTAGAAACACCAGATCCAATCTAGACACCATCACGGAGGGGTTCATCATCCTCATTGGTGCCTCTCCGATGATGCGTGAGTAGTTCATTGTAGACCTTCGGGTCCATAGTTAGTAGCTAGATGGCTTCCTCTCTCTCTCTTTTGATTCTCAATACAATGGTCCCTTGGAGATCTATTTGATGTAACTCTTTTTGCGGTGTGTTTGTTGGAATCCGATGAACTTTGAGTTTATGAGAAAATCTATTTTATCCATGAAAGTTATTTGAGTCTTCCTTTGATCTCTTATATGCATGATTACTTATAGCCTCGTATTTCTTCTTCGAATCTTTGGTTTAGTTAGGCCGACTACATCGATTTTTCTTGCCATGGGAAGAGGTGCTTTGTGATGGGTTCGATCCTACGGTGCTCAATCCCAGTGACAGAAGGGAACATGACATGTATGTATGATTGCTATTAAGGATAACAAGATGGGGTCTATTCCTACATGAATAGACTTGTCTACATCATGCCATCGTTCTTATTGCATTACTCCATTTCTCCATGAACTTAATACACTAGATGCATGCTGGATAGCGGTCGACGTGTGGAGTAATAGTAGTAGATGCAGACATGAGTCAGTCTACTAATCTTGGACATGATGCCTATATAATGATCATTGTCTGGATATCATCATAATTATTTGAAGTTCTATCAATTGCCCAAAAGTATTCTATTTACCCACCGTGTGCTATTTTTCTCGAGAGAAGCCACTAGTGAAATCTACGCCCCCCAGGTCTATTCTTTATCATATTTGCCTTCGAGATCTATTTTTATTCGCTTTTATTTTCAGATCTATTATTCCAAAACCCCCAAAAAACCTTGCTGCAATTTTCGTTTAGTTGTTTTATTTTGCTTTATTATGAGATCTGTTTATCCAATCTACTACAAAATGAATCTATCTTTTACCCGGGATGGATTGACAACCCCTCTTACACGTCGGGTTGCAAGTATTTGTTCTTTGTGCAAGTACCGTTTACAAAGTGTTGCTTGTTTCTCCTACTGGTTCGATAACCTTGATCTCATCATTATGGAAATACCTACCGTAGCTATGCTGCATCATACCTTCCTCTTTGGGGAAATACCGACGTAGTTCAAGCAGCATTAAAAGGAATTCTTGGTGCTGTTGCCAGGGAGATCATCAACATCTATCAAGTTCCTAATCACAGATCTCATCTCCTTGCAATTTACATTATTTGCCATCTCTCGTTTTCATCTCCCACTTCACAAAAATTTACTGTTTTATTGGCCCTCTTTATCGTTCACCGTTTTCTCGTCAGATTTGTTTATGTGTGTGATCTTGCTTACCCACCTTGTCACTATGTCTCACACTACTACTCCTTCTTTATCTCCAGATTTTGAAGTTTTATACTTCAAGCAGAGACAAGGAGAAAATGTGAAAGATGCTTGGTATAGATTAATGGAATCTTATCGCATTAGCAATCTTAAACGAGATGCAAGGATTTTTCTTCGAATTTTTATATAGGATTAGCTTTGCATCATAGACAACTTTTGGATTTTGCCGCTAAAGGGAATTTTATTGAACTTGATGCTAATACTGCTTATGAGATCTTAGAGGGGATCTTGGGAATCCCACCAACCAAGAAGGGGATTTCTTTTACTCGAGAAGGGGTTCAAATTTTAGACAAGTTGAGTGTTTTGCATAAACATATGGTCGAGTTGCAAAAATATAATGAACCTCTCAAGCATATTGATACATCCATTTTGCATCATGCTTTTATATTGATATTTATTGCATTATGGGTTGTTATTACACATTATATCACAATACTTATGCCTATTCTCTCTTATTTTATAAGATTTACATGAAGAGGGAGAATGCCGGCAGCTGGGATTCTGGACTGGAAAAGGAGCAAATATTAAAGACCTATTCTGCACAACTCCAAAAGTCCTGAAACTTCACGGAGAATATTTTTGGAATATATAAAAAATATTGGGCGAAGAAAGCACCAGAGGGAGGCCATCAGCCAGCCACAAGGATGGAGGGCTCACCCCCATCCTTGTGGGCCCCTGGCAGGCCTCTGATAACCCACAAGTATAGGGGATCGCAACAGTTTTTGAGGGTAGAGTATTCAACCCAAATTTATAGATTCGACCGAAGGGGAGCCAAAGAATATTGGTAAGTATTAGCAGCTGAGTTGTCAATTCAACCACACCCGGAGATTAATTATCTACAACAAAGTGATAAGTAGCAAAGTAGTATGATAGTTTTGATAATAGTAGTAGCAGCAATAGTAACGGTAACAATGATAGCGGTAATTTTATAGCAAGTGCAACAGTAACGGTAGCAGGGGTAACTTAGCAAGAGCAATATAAGAGAAATTCGTAGGCATTGGATCGATGATTTGTTGGATGATATTCATCTTGTGACAGTCATAACCCAGGGCGATACGACACTAGCTTCAGTTCATAAATATAATGTAGGCAGGTATTCCGTAAATAGTCATACGTGGTTATGGAAAGAACTTGCATGCCATCTTTTGTCCTACCCTCCCGTGGCAGCGGGGTCCTATTGTAAACTAAGGGATATTAAGTCCTCCTTTTAATAGAGAATCGGAACAAAGCATTAACACACAGTGAATAATGAACTCCTCAAACTACGGTCATCACTGGGAGTGGCCCCGACTATTTTCACTCCGGGGTTGCCGGATCATAACACATAGTAGGTGACTATAACTTGCAAGATGGAATCTAGAACATGGATATAATGGTGATAACATAAACGGTTCAGATCTGAAATCATGGCACCCGGGCCCAAAGTGACAAGCATTAAGCATAGCAAAGTCATAGCAACATCAATCTCAGAACATAGTGGATACTAGGGATCAAGCCCTAACAAAACTAACTAGATTACATGATGAATCTCATCCAACTCCTCACCGACGAGCGAGCGTACAAAGGAATTACTCACTCCCGGTAGGGAGCATCATGGAATTGGCGATGGAGAAGGGTTGGTGATGACGAAGCTCGAAGACCCCCCTCTCCGGAGCCCCAAATGGACTCCAGATCTGGCCTCCCAATGAAGAATAGGAGGTGACGGCGGCTCCGTCTCGTGGAACGCAATAATTCTTTCTCCTTGATTTTTTTTGGAAAATAGGATTGTATAGCGTAGTTTTCAGGATCTGCGGGGCCACCAGGTGGGGACAACCCACCTGGGCGTGCCTGGGGGGGGGGGCAGGCGCGCCCTGGTGGGTTGTGCCCACCCTGGTGCCCCCTCCGGTGGTTCTTGGCTCTAGAAATTCTCTTTTATTGTATAAAAATTCCTCGCAAAGTTTCGTTCCATTTCGAGAACTTTTATTTCTGCACAAAAACAACACCATGGTAGTTCT
Source organism: Triticum aestivum (assembly GCF_018294505.1). Taxonomy (NCBI): domain Eukaryota; kingdom Viridiplantae; phylum Streptophyta; class Magnoliopsida; order Poales; family Poaceae; genus Triticum; species Triticum aestivum. The sequence goes on along the minus strand of NC_057800.1, from coordinate 345,097,048 downwards.
GCTGAAAACATCGTCAGTCCGGGTTAGTTTCATTCAAATCATGCAAATTAGAGTCCAAAACAAGAGGAAAAGCGTTAGGAAAAGTAGATACGACAGAGACATATCAACTCCCCCAAGTTTAAACCTTTGCTTGTCCTCAAGCAATTCAGTTGATAAACTGAAAGTGAGAAAGAAAAACTTTTACACACTCTTTTGCTCTTGTTTGCATAAATAAGCTTAAACAACACCCAGGTTTCCAGCCAACATTATAACTAACCATGCCGACAATAACTCTTAAAAATTATATTAACTCATATCAATGACATAATTAGCTAGCAAGCAATAATAAGATATCTCAAACAACAACACGTTATCAAAACAACCATGATATAATATGACAATAGTGGTATCTCGCTAGCCCTTTCCGAAACCACAAAACATAAATGTAGAGCACCTCCAAAGTTCAAGCAGCGACTAAACATTGTAATTCATGGTAGAAAATATCCAATCATGATGCACCCAACATTAGCTACACACAATGCATCAGCATGACAACCGTGCTATCAGGTTCTGGCGCTTATTTTAGAAGGTGATTACACAACATAAAAGTAAATAGATAGTCCCTTCACAGAGGGAAGCACTGATTTGTAGAGGTGCCAGAGCTCAAGTTTTTTAAAATAGAGGTAAATGATATTTTGATAAATGCATCCTTCTTGTTTACTTCGAGACCATCAGTTATTTATATCTTCCATGCTAAACACGCTAGTGGCGGTTCCCAAGCGATAAAGTAAAGGTTATGACTTTGTAGGAGTTTTTGTTTGATTATTTGAAAGATCAATTCTTTTACAGTTTTGGACTGGGCATCCCTGTTACCGCCCTTTTCTCGTCCGATGGTGAGTGGATAAACACTCATCCTGAGAATAACCCGCTTAGCATGGAAGATACCGACTACCTCCTGCCATTCCATGAACAATCTAGGCACACAAAAAGGATATTTATTTGAAGTTTTTAGAGGTGGCACATGCAAATTTACTTAGGACGATATGGTAATACTACATATAGGTAGGTATGGTGGACTCATCTGGAATAACTTGGGTTCAAGGTTTTGGATGTACAAGCAAAGTTCCCACTTAGTACAGGTGAAGGCTAGCAAATAGGTTGAGAAGGGGCCAACTAGAGAGAAACAACGATCATGAACATGCATTATGCATAAGTAACATTGGACACTATCATGAGTAGGATATGAACACCATGAACATAAATATCATACATGCTATGTTGGTTTTGATTCAACTAAATGCATGAACATGTGCCAAGTCAAGCCACTCGAACATTTAGAGGAGGATACCATATCATCATACTACATCACAATCATTTTAATGCAATGTTGACATCCAAGATAAATCATTATCCACTCCTAGCTACTTATGCATGGCATGAGAAACTACAATCTCTAATTGTCATTGCAAACATGTTTAATCATAATGGGCTAAACCATGGATACTAGGTTAAACATATTTACAAAAACAGAACAAGTCGAGTTCATACCTGTTTCTCTCTGCCACGGCCAGTTCATCAAATATCGTCATTATTGCCTTTCACTTGCACGACCGAACGATATGAAAATAATAATAGTGCAAGAGTGCCATGGACTAAGCTGGAATCTGCAAACATTTTATTCAACAGGAGAATACAAGGTAAAATGGACTCTCTGTTAGATCGACAGTAATGCATATGAGAGCCACTCGACATTTTCATCGTGGCCTTCTCCTCGGTACGACTCAATAAAAAGAAAAGAAATTCAGAGAAACACACTGAAATATTTTTTGAAGCTTTTGGTTTTCTTGAACAAGCAAATAGAAAGGAAAAGCAAAAATGAGAAAAAATATTTACATGGGAAAGCTCCCAACAAGCAAAAGAAGAACAAGGAAATCTTTTTGGGTTTTCTTTTTGGTGCTATAGCTAACTACTCTAGAAAGAAAAATCAAAAGGAAGCAGGAAATATTTTTGGATTTTCTCAAAGTTTTTAAACACACAATAAGAAAGCTAGAAAATAAATTTAGCATGGATAATACAATGAAAAAGTGTGAACACCGACAACTGGAATGTAATGTGTGAACATGAATGTAATGTCGGTGGAAATACGTACTCCCCCAAGCATAGGCTTTTGGCCTAAGTTGGTAATCAGTCAGTAGCCTGCATAGTGGTCGGAGTGATAGCTCACAGAGGCTCTCTGTTCGGATCCCTCAGCCTGCCATGCGGCCACAACCGCCGCGTTATGAGCTAGGGCCTCGCTCTCAAGAACAAAATATCTCCCCCTGCTGTGATAATCAAATAGAGCAGGCGCAGGCAAATATGTGTACACAACGGAACTTTGATTAAACAATAGTTTATAGGTGAAATTATGTGGATCACCCTTAAGGATCTTATGATGTTTCATAGCATCAAAGTCTAAATACTACATGGATAAAATAGGGTCATAGGGCAAAGGTGAAACACCCAGCTCTTGTGGTAAACGTGTGGCATAAATTCCACCATAGAAACAACCACTATTAGCGTCGTGTTGCAACCTACGTGCAATAATCGCTCCAAGATTATAACTTCTGTGACCGGTGAGAGCGGTGCGTATGACGCTCAAGTCTAGAGCACAAAGTGTACTAGAAACTTGTTTGCCTACAATACATTTTCCATTAAATAATGCAAAGTATTGGATGCAGGAAAATGAATGCTTTTTGTTCTACCTTGCGTCACTCCCCTAGTCTCACCATAGCATAGACTAGGTAAGAACAACTCAAACTTAGACTTTGGATGTTCGTCAAGCGAACCCCAGAATGGAGATATGGTGAATGGATTTTCATATAATTTAAATGACACCCTATACTCACGGGGATGGAATTTAAATCCTTTGAGAAATTATTTAGTGAGAGTTGGTGTTGGTTGCACTTATCTGAAATGTAGGGACCGAGGTCGGCATTGTGAACATATTGCTCAAATTCCTCCTTAATGCCCACACTCGCCATATAATCGTCACATGGCCATAAGCATGTTTTGGTGGCGGCATCTCGTATGGAACTTTCACTTGGTTCAACATAAGACCGACGAATGGAGCTGCTACTAGAAGATGCCTCCGAGGATCTCCTCCTCGAAGAACTCCTTCCAGAGAGGTTCATCATATTCGCATACAATTTTCTAAAAAAATTTGGCCATAAAAATTTGTTAAGAAAACTTCACAAGAATGGTAGCAACTACTCATAGGGATGCATAGAGGCCATAGCAAGCATTCAAACTACATAAATCTCTAAGAATTCAGCATGCAAGCTCAGCTACAGCAGCACCAAGAGTAGCTAATTATTCAAAATATAAACAACTAAAGCAAAAAACTAATTGGACAAATGGAGGAGTCACATACCAAGCAACAATCCCCCGAAATAGTTTCAGAAATGGAGCTTCGAGCAAAGAGATTGAAATCCGCGGGTTTGAGAGCAAGAACACGAGAGAGAGAGAGAGAGCAATGGTGATTTCTTAGAGGTAGGTGGTGATGTGGTATGAAGAGATAAGTGAGGGGGCCCACATGGGGACCACAACCCACCAGGGCGCGCCTGGGGGTCCTGGCGCGCCCAGGTGGGTTGTGCTCACCTGGTCCACCTCCCTCTGATGTTATTTGCACAAAAAAATCTTAAATATTCAGAAAAAATTGTATTAAAATTTCAGAGCACTCTGAGAACTTTTATTATTAGGTCATTTTTTGTTGCATGGAAAACTCAGAAAACAAACAAAACATGGCATTTTATTTTACTTAACTAATAAAAATAGAAAATAAAAGGTAGGGACAGAAGGTAGTGCCTACTAAATTCATCAACTTCATACCTTTCAAAAACGATCCATTAATAAGGTTGATCAGGTCTTATTAACAACCACTTTCGACTAGCATGAAACCGAAGAACTTTCGTCAATCACTAAGTTACCTCAACGAGGATATGCATGCCCCCCACAATAAGCATTTCATATTTATTTTTAACGGTAGGTGGAGGTACTTGAAAACTTCCAATAGTGATTGTCGGAGATTTTTCAATGACATTAATACCATTCACTTGGAATTGTTTCTTCGAAAAGTGCACCATATGCTCATTACCATTTATATGAAAAGTGACCTTGCTTTTATTGCAATCAATAACAACCCCTGGAGTATTCAAGAAGGGTCTACCAAGGATAATCAACATGTTGTCGTCCTCGGGCATCTCAAGTATAACAAAGTCAGTCAAAATAGTAACATTAGCAACAACAACGGGCACATCCTCACAAATACCAATAGGTATGGCAGTAGATTTGTCATCCATTTTCAAAGATATTCCAGTAGGTGTGAGTTTATTCAAATCAAGTCTTTTATATAAAGACAAAGGCATAACACTAACACCAGCTCCCAAATCACATAAAGCAGTTTTCACATAGTTTCTTTTGATGGAGCAAGGTATAGTTGGTATTCCCAAATCTCCAAGTTTCGTAGGTACTCCATCTTTAAAAGTATAATTAGCAAGCATGGTGGATATTTCAGCTTCCAGTATTTTTCTCTTATTGGTGATGATGTCTTTCATGTACTTTGCATAAGGAGGCATTTTTAAGATATCAGTCAAGCGAGTACGCAAAAAGACTGGCGTCAACATTTCAGCAAAGCGTTCAAATTCTTCATCATCTTTCTTTTTAGTTGACTTAGGTGGAAAGGGCATAGGTTTTTGAACCCATGGGTCTCTTTCCTTACCATGTTTTCTAGCAACAAAGTCTCTTTTATCATATCTTTTATTCTTAGGTTGTGGGTTATCAAGATCAACTGCAGGTTCTATCTCAACATCGTTGTCTGATTCTTTATTATTTGTTTGAGTGTCTTCATTAACCTCATCATTATCTTTTTCATTATTAGAAGGTGAGTGTTCACTACCAGGTTGAGTTTCAGCATCAGAGGTAGAAACTTCATTATCAGGAGGTTTTTCTATTTCAGGTTCGCTAGAGGCATGCAAAGTCCTATAATTTTTCTTTTTCTTTTTAGAAGGACTACGTGCATCAGGGTTAGCTCTTTGAGAGTCTTGTTCAATTCTTTTTGGGTGTCCCTCAGGATAAAGTGGTTCCTGAGTCATTTTACCTCCCCTAGTTGCTACCCTAACAACAAAGTCACTTATATTATTATTCATTTCATCTAGCAACTCTCTTTGAGATTTAGCAACTTGTTCTAACTGGGTTTGAACCATAGAAAGCATGCTTCCCAACACCTCTAACATCATTTGAGATTCTAAATAACAAGTCACTCAAGCGAGAAATCATATTAGAATTGTATTTCAATTGTTTTATAACATTTGCATTGAAGTGATCTTGCTTTCTAATGTAATTTTCAAACTCATAAAGGCATTGGCTAGGGTGCATATTGTGAGGATTATCATTATCATTGACTTTCATTAGAGAATGTACCTCTACCACCTTAGGCAGTGGTGGTGTATCAAGCCCATGTATTTCTTTAATAGGAGGTAAAATTTTGACATCCTCAGCTTTAATACCTTTTTCCTTCATAGATTTCTTTGCCTCTTGCATATCTTCAGGACTGAGATATAAAATACCCCTCTTGTTCGGAGTGGGTTTAAGCGGTGGTTCAGGAAGACTCCAATCATCATAGTTTTTCAATATGTTATTCAATAATTCTTCAGCTTGCCCAATAGTTCGTTCCCTGAAAACACAACCAGCACAACTATCTAGGAAATCCCTAGAAGCATCGGTTAGTCCATTATAAAAGATATCAAGTATTTCATTTTCTTAAGAGGATGATTAGGCAACACATTAAGCAATTGGAGAAGCCTCCCCCAAGCTTGTGGGAGACTCTCTTCTTCAATTTGCGGATAGTTAAATATTTCCTGCAAGGTAGCTTGTTTCTTATGAGCAGGAAAATATTTTTTAGAGAAGTAATAAATCATATCCTAGGGACTATACACACAACCAGGAGCAAGAATATTGTACCAAGCTTTAGCATCACCCTTTAATGAGAATGGAAATAATTTGAGGATATAGTAATAATGAATTTTTGCATCATGAGCAAAAAGGGTGGCTATGTCATTCAACTTAGTAAGATGTGCCACAACAGTTTCAGTTTCATAACCATGGAAAGGATCAGATTCAACCAGAATAATTAACTCTGGGTCGACATAGAATTCATAATCCTTATCATCAGTAAAGATAGGTGAAGTACCAAACATAGGATCACATTTCATTCTAGCATTCAAAGATTTCTCTTTACACTTGCATAATAATTTCCCTAGATCATCTCTATCCTTACAAGCAAGAATACGTCTAGTTGCCTCTTCACCCATAACATAACCTTCCGGTACCTTTGGCAATTCATATCTAGGAGGGCTAGTTCTAGTAGGTGTTTGAAGATTTTCAGTTTGAAGCTCATCATCAGTTTCAAGAATATCATGATGCCTTACTGTAGCAATTTGTTCATCAAGAAATTCACCTAGTGGCACATTATCATCAAGCAAGGTACTAGCATCATCATGAGTAGCATTCATAGCAGAAGTAGCATCATCAATAACTTGCGACATATCAGAATTAATAGCATGTGGTGGTGTTGCAAGTTTACTTATAACAGAAGGTGAATCTAAAGCAGAGCTAGATGGCAGTTCCTTACCTCCCCTTGTCTTAGAGGAAAAAAAATCTTAGTCTTAGCATCCTTCAGATTCTTCATAGTGATAAATTGATAATAATCCCAAGTGACTCAACAAATATAACTATGCTCCCCGGCAACGGCGCCAAAAAAGGTCTTGATAACCCACCAGTATAGTGGATCGCAACAGTTTTCGAGGGTAGAGTATTCAACCCAAATTTCTAGATTCGACACAAGGGGAGCCAAAGAATATTTGGAAGTATTAGCAGCTGAGTTGTCAATTCGACCACACCTGGAGATTAATTATCCACAACAAAGTGATTAGTAGTAAAGTAGTATGATAGTTTTGATAATAGTAGTAGCAACAATAATAACGGTAACAGTGATGACAATAATTTTGTAGCAAGTGCAATAGTAACGATAGAAGTGGTAACTTATCAAGAACAATATAAGAGAAATTCGTAGGCATTGGATCAATGATTTGTTGGATGATATTCATCATGTGACGGTCATAACCTAGGGCGATACGACACTAGCTCCAGTTCATAAATATAATGTAGGCATGTATTCCGTAAGTAGTCATACATGCTTATGGAAAGATCTTGCATGACATATTTTGTCCTACCCTCCCGTGGCAGCGGGGTCCTATTGGAAACTAAGGGATATTAAGGCCTCCTTTTAATAGAGAACCATAACAAAGCATTAACACATGGTGGATACATGAACTCCTCAAACTATGGTCATCACCGGGAGTGGTCCCGACTATAGTCACTCCGGGGTTGCCGGATCATAACACGTAGTAGGTGACTATAACTTGCAAGATCGGATCTAGAACATGGATATAATGGTGATAACATAAATGGTTCAGATATGAAATCATGGCACCCGGGCCCAAAGTGATAAGCATTAAGCATAGCAAAGTCATAACAACATCAATCTTATAACATAGTGGATACTAGGGATCAAGCCCTAACAAAACTGACTAGATTACATGATGAATCTCATCCAACTCCTCACCTACCAGCAAGCCTACGAAGGAATTACTCACTCCCGATGGGGAGCATCATGGAACTAGCGATGGAGAAGGGTTGGTGATGACGAAGATCAAAGATCCCCCTCTCCGGAGCCCCAAACGGACTCCAGATCTGCCCCCCGACGAAGAATAGGTGGTGACGGTGGCTCCGTCTCGTGGAATGCGATAATCCTTTCTCCCTGATTTTTTCTGGAAAAATAGGATTTTATAGCATAGGTTTCAGGGTCTGTGGGGCCACCAGGTGGGGATAACCCACTTGGGCGCGCGTGGGGGGGGGGGGCAAGCGTGCCTTGGTGGGGCAAGCGTGCCCTGGTGGGTTGTGCCCACCCAGGTGCCCCCCTCCGGTGGTTCTTGGCTCCAGAAATTCTCTTTTATTGTATAAAAATTCCTCGCAAAGTTTCGTTCCATTCCGAGAACTTTTATTTATGCACAAAAAACAACACCATGATAGTTCTGCTGAAAACGGCGTCGGACCAGGTTAGTTTCATTCAAATCATGCAAATTAGAGTCCAAAACAAGAGGAAAAGCGTTAGGAAAAGTAGATGCGACAAAGACCTATCAGCCTCCGACGCCCATCTTCTGCTATATGGTTTGTTTTGTCCTGGAAAAAAATAAGAAGGAAGATTTCGGGATGAAGCGCCGCCGTCTTGAGGTGGAACCTGGGTAGAACCAATCTAGGGCTCCGACGGAGCTGTTCTGCCAGGGAAACTTCCCTCCTGAAGGGGAAAATCGAAGCCATCGTCATCACAAACAATCCTCTCATCAAGAGGGGGTCAATCGCCATCAACATCTTCACCAACACCATCTCCTCTTAAACCCTTGTTCATCTCTTTTATCCGATCTCTGTCTCAAAACTTCATATTGGTACCTATGGGTTGCTAGTAGTGTTGATTACACCTTGTAGTTGATGCTAGTTGGTTTATTTGGTGGAAGATTATATTTTTAGATGCTTAATGATAATTAATACTCCTCTGATCTTGATCATGAATATGCTTTGTGAGTAGTTACATTTGTTCCTGAGGACATGGGAGAAGTCTTGTTATAAGTAATCATGTGAATTCGGTATTCGTTTGATATTCTGATAAGATGTATGTTCTCTCTCCTCTAGTGGTGTTATGTGAACATCGACTACATGACACTTCACCAATATTTGGGCCTAGGGGAAGGCATTGGGAAGTAATAAGTAGATTATGGGTTGCTAGAGTGACAGAAGCTTAAACCCTAGTTTATGCGTTGCTTCGTAAGGGGCTGATTTGGATCCATATGTTTCATGCTATGGTTAGGTTTACCTTATTCTTCTTTCGTAGTTGCGGATGCTTGCGAGAGGGATTAATCATAAGTGGGAGGCTTGTCCAAGGAAGGGAAGCACCCAAGCACTGGTCCACCCACATGTCAAATTATCAAAGTAACGGACGCGAATCATATGAGCATGACGACAACTAACTTGACAACAATTCCCATGTGTCCTCAGGAGCGCTTTGCTTTATGTAAGAGTTTGTCCAGGCTTGTCCATTGCTACAAAAATGATCGGGCCACCTTGCTGAACCATGTTTACTTTTGTTACTTGTTACCCATTACGAATTATCTTAGTACCAAACTACCTGTTATCGATAATTTCAGTGCTTGCAGAGAATACCTTATTGAAAACCTATTGTCATTTCCTTCTGCTCCTCATTGGCTTTGACACTCTTACTTATCGAAAGGACTAGGATAGATCCCCTATACTTGTGGGTCATCAAGACTCTTTTCTGGCGCTATTGCCAGGGAGTGAAGCTCCTTTGGTAAGGAAACATTTATATAGTGTGCTGAAATTTACTGTCACTTGTTACTATGGAAAATAATCCTTTGAGGGGCTTATTTAGGGTATCTTCACCTCGACCGAAGAGCAAAGAGTTGCTCCTCTACCTACTACACCTACTAAAAATATTTATTATGAAATTCCTTCGGGTATGATAGAGAAACTGCTAGCTAATCCTTATGCAGGAGATGGAACATTACATCCCGATATGCACCTAATCTATGTGGATGAAGTTTGTGGATTATTTAAGCTTGCAGGTATGCCCGAGGTTGTTGTTAAGAAGAATGTATTCCCTTTATCTTTTAAGGGAAAGGCATTGACATGGTATAGGCTATGTGATGATATTGGATCATGGAACTACGACCGATTGAAATAGGAATTTCATCAGAAGTTTTATCCTATGCATCTGGTTAATCGTGATCGGAATTATATATATAATTTTTGGCCTCGTGAAGGATAAAGTATCTCTCAATCTTGGGGGAGGCTTAAGTCAATGTTATATTCATGCCCCAATCATGAGCTCTCAAGGAAAATTATTATTCAAAAATTTTATGCTCGGCTTTCTCATAATGATCGATCCATCTCGATACTTCTTGTACTGGTTCTTTTATGAGGAAGGATATTGAATTCAAATGGGATTTATTGGAGAGAATTAAATGCAACTCTGAAGATTGGGAACTCAACAAAGGTAAGGAGTCAGGTATAAATGTTAAGTTTGATTGTGTTAAATCTTTTATGGATATCGACGCTTTTCGTGAAGTTAGCACTAAATATGGACTTGACTCTAAGATAGTAGCTTCTTTCTATGAATCATTTGCTACTCATGTTGATCTCCCTAAGGAGAAGTGATTTAAATATAACCTCCCATTGAAGTTAAAGTAGTAGACCCTATTAAAGTTGAAGAAGAAACTATTACTTATAATGTTGATCCTATTGTTCCTACCACTTATATTGAGAAACCACCTTTTCCTGTTAGAATAAAGGATCATGCTAAAGATTCAACTGTGGTTCGTAAGAGTTATAGTAGAACACCTACTCCCCCTGAGCAAATTAAAGTTCAACCTAGTATTGCTATGATTAAAGATCTCTTGGTCGATAATATTGAAGGGCATGTTATTTATTTCTGTGATGAAGCTGCTAGAATAGCTAAACCTGATACTAAAGATAAACATAGACCTGTTGTTGGCATGCCTGTTGTTTTTGTTAAAATAGGAGATCATTTTTATCATGGCTTATGTGATGTGGGTGCTAGTGTGAGTGTAATTCCTTATTCCTTATATAAAGAGATTATGAATGATATTGCACCTGCTGAGATAGAAGATATTGATGCTACTATTAAGCTTGCCAATAGAGATACTATATCACCAATTGGGATTGTTAGAGATGTTGATGTCTTGTGTGGGAAAATAAAATACCCAACAGATTTTCTTGTTCTTGCTTCCCCATAAGATGATTTTGTTCCCATTATATTTGGTAGACCTTTCCTAAATACTGTCAATGCTAAGATAGACTGCGAGGAAGATGTTGTTACTGTCGGTTTAGGGGATATGTCTCATGATTTTAATTTCTATAAATTTCATAGACAACCCTGTGATGAAGAATTGCCTAGTAAGACGCTTCTATTGCCGTGCCTCCTACTGATCCGTTAGAACAATATTTGCTAGACCATGAAAATGATATGTTTATGAATGAAAGAAGGGAAATAGATGAAGTATTCTTTGTCGGGGAAACGACACCTTTGGGATCACAGGGAATCCCTACTACGGTTGACAGGGCGCGGGGCTGTGGAAAGAGCAGGTTTAGAATATCAACGTGCGAGGGGGGGGGTGGATGGGATTTTATCCAGGTTTGGGCCACAAATGACGCGTAATACCCTAGTCCTGCTTTGGTGTATATTTGGTGTTCCTGAGATCTTGAACTAGCTATGGTGCATGCCTAGTCCAAAGAGTTCGAATCCTTCCTTAGTACGCCTCGGGCCTCCTTTTATATGTCAAAGGGGCTGCCACAGCGGCACACAGGAGGTGGAAAGTGTCTACAGTCTACAAAGTTATCTCCTGACATCATAGGAAAAACGCATTTAATGCGCCGCCTATGTGTCCTCTTGCTTTATCGGGGACGGCAGAGAACCTCGTTCCATTCGTCGCCGCCTCGCTTTGCTTCGACACGCGTCTAGGGTGACGAGGCATGCGGCGCCATGCTAGCTGGCTGCTGAGTTGGTGTGGTGGCAGGGTCTTCACGAAGATCTGCATGCCACCACGCAGGTTCTTGCCTGGTTGGCTTAGAAGCTGCATGCTGCCACGTAGGTGCGTGCCTAGTGGGCAGGCTAGCTGCTGCGTCGGAACGGCCATGGGGCAGCAAAACCTTGGTAAGTGTGGGCCTGGTTATGGCCCCGCAGATGTCCCTAGCAAGAGTCTTCCAGGGCCCCGACAAGGATCTTGCGGGGGTCTTGTGGGCGTCCTCGGCAAGGGTCTTGCCGGGGGATCTTTGTCTTTCGGTTCTCATCTAGTCTTACAGGCCTTCAGTCTCCACAAAGATCTGCATGCCACCACGCAGGCGCTCCTGAGCCTCAGTCTTGACGTTTGTCGATGGCGTCATAACTCTCAAGCTCACGGGTGGCGGTCTTGCTGGTGTTGGGCAAGTTGCCCCGGCAAGGCTCTTGCCGGGGCCATGTAGGCCACCCCGGCAAGGCTCTTTCTGGGGAAGCCCATCTTGTCCCTTTGCTCTTTATGCTTCTGGCTTGGGTGCTGCCTCGACAACTTTGTATCTTTGCTTCCTCTGCCCCGACGAGCCCGGCCGCATGTGTGGCTATGACTGCCCGTGCACAAGTAAAGCAGTACAAAAGGGCCCCTACTTTTGTACACCGACAGGAGCCCCGGGCCTGGGCCATACATAAACGTGGAGCGTTGTTGGGCCAGGCCCAGAATGGTGCGTGGGCACGCGTGGCAGAGTTTTTACTGCGTTAACTCCTTCGCCAGTTGCGCTTCCCCACGACCCGCATTAAGTGCGTGACGTGGGGGTCATGCGTGGGGCGGTTGCAGTGCGCTTGCATCACCTCATGGTGAATAGTAAAGAAGCGGCCCACGTCTTCGCCATAAAAAAGTGGAAACCGCAGGGGCACTGCTCATTTACCCTCCGCGCCTTCTTCCAATCTTGGAACCGCAATTCCCCTCTTCTTCCTCAAGCACAAATCGGAGCCCTCGCCTCTGCTTGCCGACACCGTGCCCCCATTGCCTTTGACCCCTCGTCCCCTCCCAGCCGCCATGGCGCCCAAGACCGGCAAGGGTAAGGGAGCGGCCAAAGATGACAGAGGGAAGGAGGCGCAGGAGAGCGAGTTGGTGGAGCTTCGGACGCAACACACCTTCTTCACCTCGACAATCGACACGCTCATCCTCAAGGACATGTTCAGGCCCCTGTGGGGAAGGGATACGCCGGGGCACCCCGCCACGCGTATCATTCCCGCCGCCTTCGCCAAGGACGGCCCGAATCGGTACCCCTTCTTTGTTGATTACTTCTCCTGCGGGCTCTGCCCCCTTTCTTCGATTTCTTTCAACGACATCATGCATACCTACGGCTTTCACCTTTTGGACTTTGCGCAGAATGCCGTGGCGTGCATGGCCTTCTTCGCCCATCTCTGCGAGGGCTTCGCTGAAGTGCTCCGCAGCATGGCGCTCTTCTGCCACTACTTCTATCCTTGCATCCAGCCAGGGGGTGCCATCTCTGGCTGCGTCACCTGGATCCCGAGGACACGGGGCAGGGGAGCGTACCCAGAGGGTGCCCAGAAGGAGCAGTGCGAAGAGTGGTGGGGTCAGTGGTGCTGGATTGAGGAGGCAGATCCGTAGGAGTTCTGCCGGGTCCGTCGGGCGCCGCCGGTCCGCAGAAAAGACTGGGGCGATGTCGACGCCAATGACGAAAAGCTCACGGTGGCCACCACCAGGATCGACCGCCTCACTTCGGCCGGGCTCATCCCCGAGATGATTGGGGCTGACTTCATCCGCCGTCGGATTGCCCCACTGCACAACAAGGGGAGGCCGGCCTTGGACTTCAGGAATGCGGCCGACGTCATCAGGCTCCGCCCTGGCTTGAAGCATATTTCACAGTGCTGCAGCATGCCCACCTCTGCCAGAGGCTGTTTCAGCTCAAGGTCGACGAGGCCGACGGAGTCGGGAGGACCGACAAGGCCGAGAAGGCCGGCAAGACCGGCAAGGCCGTCAAGGCCGGTGGGTCCTTGTTTGGATTGCCAGCGGGAGTGGTCCCGTTGAGCAACAACTCTTGCCAGACCGCCATCATCGCTATGATGCCGGACTTCAACGTACACAGCCTCGATCCAAGCTGGGCTGAGCCAGAAGCGGAGCGGGTGCATGCCTTCTTTGACAACCTGTCGGAGAGGTATGTCCGTGACGAGCCACTGCTCATCCGCAACACCACCAAGGCGGAGCTGGCGTATATTGCCGCCAAGGCGGAGGAGGCGAAACTCGCCAAGGAGGCCGGCAGCGTCGGCACCATGGAGGACGAGGTCGACATAGCCGTAGAAGAGAAGGAACTCGCCGAGTGGGCGGGGTCTGCCAGGGAGGCCAGTGGCGCCGGCACCGGGGCTCCCCTGTTGAAGACGTGGTCGAGGAGTCGACCGAAGAGGAGGCCAAGGCGGATGACTCCTCCGCCCCGGGGAGGAAATGCATCCTGCGGTGGGCTAGCTCTAGCGAGCCGGTCTGGCCCGGTAGGACTACGCAGAGGCAACGGGCCCAGGCAGCCCGTGTGCGAGATGAGGGCCACGACAATGAAGAAGAAGACAGCAATCGCCGCTTCTTCCTCGTCCAAGCGGCACAGGACCCCATCCCCTTCTCCACCCCTTTGGACAGCGACCCAGAGGCCGATTTCGACCTTGATTCCTTCAGCCCGAAGAGGAAGAGAAGGCTAGAGGGGGAGGAGGAGTAAGCACCGCGCCCTTCATCATTTCTGACCCTTTAGCCTGTGCTATCTCCCTTGACATGATCTTGTCTTTGCAACGACACGGAGACGCTAGCCGAGAGGGCGACAAAGAGGGCCAAGGCTTCGACGGGTGACAAGCCCTCGGCGAGCACTTCGCGCACACCAGTGGTGGTGGAGATCAGCCCGGATACCAGCCCTCGATGCAGCCCCCACTCCAGCCGCCAACATAAGTTGATTACCCGCTCCCCCATCGATGGGCATTGAGGCACGAATTCTTGGTGCTGACTGTGTCGGATTTCTAGGAGGAGAGCAGCAGCAGCAGGAGGCACTGAGGGCCACTCCCAGCATGCCGCCCCCATCGACCAAAGGGGCGTCCTCGGCAAGGGCAACCTCCGCTGAGCCCACACACATGGAGGAGGAGGAGGCAAACTTGGGTGCTGGTGGCTCCGTCCCGGCAATGAATGTTGGTGGGGAGGGAATCGCTTCTCAGCTTGGCACAGGTAAGCGGCCTGCCTCCCGTCCCCCTTTTTTGGTCCTGAACCTTGATCTTGGCCTCATTCCCTCCTCCCTTGTGGTTTTTAGACCCTCCCTCGATGGACCATGAGGACATCGACACTGTCATTGGGGAGGTCGCCAAGGACGTCGGAGCTGAGGCCGCCAAGATCATGGCTGAGGAAGCTGCCAAGTCCGCCACCAAGGAGGCCGGCAAGGGGCCTGCCGAGGAGACCAGTGGGACCGCTGCCGGGGAGGCCGGCAAGGCCACTGCCGAGGAGGCCGGCAAGGCCGCTACCGAGGAGGCCGGCAAGGGGCCTGCCGGGGAGGCTGCCGAGGGGCCCGCCAAGGAGGAGGTGGCCAACGACCAACCTTCCTCGCCTGCAGTCCCTGCCCCGAGCAAGTACCTGAGGGTGGGCGACGACCTGTTCGTCTGCCTCCCAGGGACGGAGAGCACCAGAGCACCAGCCAAAGGGGAGGTGTTCGATGATGAGGTGCTCGCCACCGCCGGGCTCCAGGTTGTCGACGAACCGAGTGCCGACGACATCGATTCCCAGGAGGAGCAGCTTCTTCGGGCCATGAGCGCCAGCTTCCAGAAGCTACAAGCGCTCCACTGTGCCCGCCAGGACAAGGTGAAGTCCAGGATGGCGGTGGACAAGGCAGAGGCGGATTTTGGGGAGTGCGTCGCCCAGACGCAGGTCTGGTTCGCCGAGGCCCGGGAAGAGCTGAGGACTGCACATGATGAGCTGGATGAGCGCAAGCGAGAGCTCGTCCTGAAGCAGTCTGACATTGAGAAGGTCCAAGAGGCGGCGAAGGAGCATGCTGGCAAGGATGAAGCCGCCCGGCAGCAGCAGCAAGCTTTGCTAGAAATCCAGGAGGAAGACCTCGTTGTGCACGAGAGTCGCTTGCCGCCACGCTCTGCGGTAAGGACGAGGAGGTTGGGAAGATTGTTGCGCAGCAGACCCAGGAGCTGGAGCAGAAGCACAAGGACACACTCAGTGCTCTGGCTCAGGACCACGCCAGCAAGGTGAAGGAGATAGAACTAGAGCGGGAGGAGCTAAAGAAGAAGATCTTGGGGCTGACAGAGGAGAGGGACATGACCAACCGCACTCTGGCGGATGCGCAGGTCGCCATGTCTGACAAGGCCAAGCTGCTCTCCGAGGCCAATGACTCCATCAACGACCTGAAGCTGAAGCTGGGCATCTTGGAGGGGAAGCTTTTGGAGGCCGGGGCTCGTGAGGAGACCCTGAACAAGGCCCTGGAGGATGAGAAGCGGCTGCAGAGCGATGACGCTGCCGAGCACAAGGATTACACAAAGAGCGTAAACCTCTGGATCAGCCGCCTCGTCGACATCGCCGGGAGGATCGCCGCGAAGCTAGCCGTCATGGGCTTGCCGGATGTCAGGTACTCCCAGGAGCCGAACGTGAGCCCCAATGTGAGGCTGACCCTGTTCTTCGAGGGCGTCCTCGACGCCCTGGAGCAGCTCCACTCCAATCGAGCAGTTTATTTGGGGAATGAGTCCCAAAGGCTCCGTTGGGGCGCCCTGACCAAGGTGGCATTCTGGAACCCCGCGTCGAGTTCGTCAATGCGTTGGAGAGATTGCCGGAGGGTACGGACCTCACGGTGCTCGAAGAGCGTATCGAGCCCATCATTAGCTGTGTCGACGGAGTCAAGAGGGTGGAGGGCCAGCGCCGGGACAAGGCACCCCGTTTCTCATCGCCGCTGCGAGTTCATGACCAAGACAATTTTATCTTAAGTTAGGACCGCAACAACTATTGATGTAACGTAACCCTAGAGTACTTTGAAATGAATCATGGTATCTTCTTGTTCGACCTTTTCTTGTATGTACACACCCTACGCCTAGTTGGATAGGTTTGCCGGTGCATAAACCCATGCGATGGCGCTTTGAAGGATGGATCCTTAGCAACCAGCCGGGGGGTGCTTGCTGCCGGGCAAGCCACCCTGCCGTTCTCAGTGCAGCCGCTTGAACTGTTGAGCGGACTCGAAACAGAACGAGGGCATTGCCAATAGTAGAAGGGTTCCATCACGTACATGTTTTCCATAAAAGGCGCAAGATTTTTCGAGGAGAATAACCTTATATTAAAAAGGAAATGCTCAAGGTTTTGCGTGACTTAGCTTTTCTGTTGCCTGGATGGTTGTGGCGGCTGCGGACAACATCGCCTCGCCTGGCTGACGGCGCGAGAGCGTGGCTGATCGACGTAGCCTTCTTCTCTCGAGCCATCGCGACGAAGGAGTCGAGGAGTTGACTTCAAAACTGGATTTCACAGTTTGCGCCCCCTACCTGGCGCGCCAAAGATGTCGGGGAAATGACACCTATGGGATCACAGGGAATCCCTACTACGGTTGATAGGGCGCGGGGTTGTGGAAAGAGCGGGTTTAGAAGAGCAACGCAGGGGGGTGGATTTTATCCAGGTTCGGGCTGCAAAGATGCGCAATACCCTAGTCCTGCTTTGGTGTATATTTGGTGTTCTTTAGATCTTGAACTAGCTACGGTGCATGCCTAGTCCAAAGAGTCTGAATCCTTCCTCAGTACACCTCGGGCCTCCTTTTATATGTCAAAGGGGCTATCACAGCGGTACACAGGAGGTGGAAAGTGTCGACATTCTACAAGTTCATCTCCTGACATCATAGGACAAATGCATTTAATGTGCCGCCTATGTGTCTTCTTGCTTTATCGGGGACGGCAGAGAACCTCGTTCCATCCGTCGCCGCCTCGCCTTGCTTCGACACGCGTCTAGGGTGACGAGGCATGCGGCGCCATGCTGGCTCGCTGGCCACTGAGCTGGTGTGGTGGCAGGGTCTTCACGAAGATCTGCCTGCCATCACGCAGGTGCTTGCCTGGTTGACCTAGAAGATGCATGCTGCCACGTAGGTGTGTGCCTAGTTGGCAGGCTGGCTGCTGCGTTGGAACGACCATGGGGCAGCGAAACCTTGGTAAGTGCGGGCCTGGTTGTAGCCTCGCAGATGTCCCTAGCAAGAGTCTTGTCGGGGTCTTGTGGGCGTCCCCGGCAAGGGTCTTGCCCGGGGGCCTTTGTCTTTCAGTTTTCATCTAGTCTTGCAGGCCTTCAGTCTCCACAAAGATCTGCATCCCACCACACAGGCGCTCTCGAGCCTCGGTCTTGACATTTGTCGATGGTGTCATAACTCTCAGGCTCACGGGTGGCAGTCTTGCTGGTGTTGGGCAAGTTGCCTCGGCAAGGCTCTTGCTGGGGCCATGTAGGCCGCCCCGGCAAGACTCTTGCAGGGGGGAGCCCATGTTGTCCCTTTGCTTACTCTGCCCCACCGAGCCCGGCCACAGGTGTGGCTACGACTGCCCGTGCACAAGTAAAGGGGTACAGAAGGGCCCCTACTTTTGTGCACCAACATTCTTTAATCAAGGGCGTATTTTGAAACACAATTTTCCTGTTGAAATCCTTGGAGATCGTCTTCCACCCATGGTGGAAAGATGATTTGAGTGCAAAGCAACTTGGGGGGGGGGGCTAGAGATCAAGATTCTTGTGGTTGGATTGGAATGTCTTGGTCTCAACACATGAGTAGGTGGTTCTCTCTCAGAAAATGAGTAGTGGAAGTGTAGGCATGTTCTGATGGCTCTCTCTTGAATAGACAAGGTGGTGGAGGGGTATATATAGCCTCCAC
The DNA here is from genome assembly GCF_018294505.1 of Triticum aestivum. Classification (NCBI taxonomy): domain Eukaryota; kingdom Viridiplantae; phylum Streptophyta; class Magnoliopsida; order Poales; family Poaceae; genus Triticum; species Triticum aestivum. The sequence goes on along the minus strand of NC_057800.1, from coordinate 345,078,520 downwards.
ACAAAATCTAACCGTTACACACATTTGACCCAACTCGGTCAGACCAAATAGGTGAACTCGGTGAGAATGATTCAGTTCAAAATGTGAACGTTAGGATTCTCCGTGGGACCGACATGATGAACTCGGTGGGACCAATGCGCTAGGGTTAGGGCAAGACCTCAACTCGGTGTGACCGATTGCATGAACTCGGTGGGACCGATTTCAGCAATGAGCAAACCAGAGAGTTGGTCAGGCAAACTCGGTGGGACCGATCGCTCATTTCGGTAAGACCGAAATGTTACGAAAAGGAAACAGAGAGTTTGCATTGTGAACTTGGTGGGACCGATCGCTCACTTCGGTAAGACCGAGACGTTACTATGGGAAACAGAGAGTTTGCAATCCCATCTCGGTGAGACCGAACTGATTAGGGTTTCTAGCTATGGCTATGTCAAAGGACCTCGGTGGCGCCGGATAGATCAAATCGGTGGGGCCGAGTTTGACTTTAGGTTTAGGACATATTTGGATTTGAGAAAGTGGTTGAGGGCTTTGCAGCATATCACTAAGCATTTTGAGCAAGTAGATCATTAAACAACACCTCATCCCCTTTTAATAGTATTGGCTTTTCCTATGGACACGATGTGATTTTGGATCACATCAATAGAAATGTAGAGTATTGAGCTTTTGCCAATATTCGTCCTTAGCATTTTGAGGGGTCCACATCTCTAGTCCATGCCATGCCAATTGTTGAACTTTCTAAAATATTCAACTTGAATGGATATTAGTTCAATGAGCTATATGTTCTTATGAATTACCAAAACCACATGAGGATTAGTTGCACTTTCAGAATTTCAATGCTTATTTCTTCTATTACGCTCACACTTCCTCGATAAACAACTATGTTTACCGAAAGAAATCATATCCTGTGCGCTCTACTGTTTCGAAGCCACCTGCAAAGATGCGGGTGGTTAAGAAAGCCTAATTCTTCTGCAGGACTATGTCTCCGAGGCTAAGATAAAGATAGTACTACTCCACTCCATCCATATTTAAATACAAAGGCCACCAATAGTAGCCCAGGCAAAAATTGATCATGTTGCCTGCATCCTGGTTTATTAGCCCCCTTTTTATTTTGTGCCAATTTTTTTTACCAAAAATTTAACTAATAAAATGTTAATTCATGTCACCAAAAATTATATCATTGGAATCACATTTGAACATAGTTTTCAATGATATTACTTTTATGACATGCATAAATATTATGTTACTTAAAACTATGGTAAAAAATTGGCACAAAATACGAAGGAGATCAATGGAAGTAGCAACCCATGATTCAACTACTCGCATGCACGCAGTGGAGTAGTAATGTCATTCTCAACTACTTCCTCCCTCACGTCCACTCAATTTGCATGCGCTGTATTAACTGACCATCAATTAAGTGAACGAGTTTACACACGTCAAATTATCACATGGGGTGGATCTTTGTACAAAAATGTGTTCCACCGTGTACCCGCTTGTGCATGCGAGGGAAGGAGTGCGTGCATGCACATCTTCTCTTCGCGCATGTATTGCCACTGTGCGTGAGAGAGGACGAGTACATTCTTCTGGAACCAGCATCATGTCACTGTGATCAATCCACACAAGAAGGTCGCAACAACGCCTCCAGATGTGCCACGTGGCTTCATGGATGCCCCCACATCATTTTAATCATAATATATTAACTGAAAAAGGGGGAGACATTGTGTAGCGTGCCATTGGAATTCTAATTTGTGTGTTTTGCACATACTCGAAATACTAGTAAGGTACACGTGCATCGAACGCATGAGATTTGGCAACACATTCAAGCTTTGAGTCATATATGCATGATGTAGACGTTCATTTAATTCTTATAGTTCATCTCATTCAAAATGAATTGGTTTTTATAAAAATGTTAATCTATTTTAAGATTCATGGAACTGTGCATTGTAAAGCATAAAGTAAAAACAAACTAGCAAGATGCCCGTGCATTGCATGGAACATCAAGATGCATTTGTATGAGTAGTTTATCTTGTGGGAGAAAAGGATTTTTGGATTTTGGGTTCCGGCAAAACCCTTAAGGTTCAAACACTGGGGTGCGCGCGAAGATCTCCCCCTACCTACTCACGCCCTCAACCTCACCATGATCTCAAAGGCAAGCTCAACGAACTCGCAACACAAGGGACACAAGATTTATACTGGTTTGGGCCACCATTGTGGTGTAATACCCTACTCCGGTGTGGTGTGGTGGATTGCCTCTTGGGCTGATGAAGAACAGTACAAGGGGAAGAACAGCCTCCTGAGGTGAGGTGTTCTTATGCTTGGTGGGTGTGAGGCTAAGGATGGAATGGCTCTGATCCAAGATGAGGTCGATCCCCTCGTTGTGGTGGTGGTTAGTCCTATTTATAGAGGCCCTGGTCTTCTTCCCAAATATTGAGCGGGAAGGGAGCCAACAACGACCAATTTGAAAGGGGACAACTAGTACAAATTATCCTGACAAAAAGCAGTCTTCGCCTGCCAAAGGCTCTGGTGATGACGCTGCCTTGGGCTCCATGGTGACCTCTGTCTTGCCGTCCTGCTGGTCTTGGTCTCATTGCACCGATATGGAAACCTTTGCTTGACGCCTCGGTACTCTTCGTCTGCGTTTGCCTCCTTAGCACCAAAGAGGACACAAGGACACTATGCGCGCTGGCGCCCACCTGGTCTCGATCGTCATGGCTCACGTCATTGGAATCTCGCGAGGTTTTCCTGGCCTCGATCTCTCCGCCCCTCGCGAGCCAGCCTGGTGAGGCCGCTCCTGAGGAGGTCTTGTGTCGTCCGTCTTGCGAGGCTTGGCCCCTCGCGAGGGTCTTGAATGCTTGTTGGTGAAGATGGGCCGTACGGGCCCGCTCACAGAACCATGCCATGGGCCACAGGCAGGCAAGTCTGGGGACCCCTGTTCCCAGAACGCCGGCAGTAGCCCCCGGGCCCAAGGCGTGCTCGGGCTTGGCTTCGAGGCGAAGCCAAAGGGAAAGTGCAGAGCACCACGGGCCCCAATAGCCTGCGGCCTTGGTCGACGCGTGGCGGTTGATTGGACGTGAGCGTCTCCACTTCCCCATGTTGCCTCGACAAGTGCCCGATTTGACGAGTCCCTGCTGCATGCAAGGAGAAACCATCATTACCTGTGATCATGGGGGCGCTGGTTGGCTTTCTCCTGCTATAAATGGGGAGGGGGGCAGAGCCCCCGTCGCCCATCTCTTCCCATGCCGCTCGCTTCTCCCTCTTTGCTCCATTGCCAGTAGCGACATCGATGGCACCATCGAAGAGGTTCTCCATCGCGGAGAGGGGGAAGGCCCCTCACGAGGGGCCCGCCTCTCCGGTGCCCAAGCGTGGACGCGACCGTCCCCGCAAGCAAACCGCAACCCCGGCCACGGCGCCGCGCAGCCGCGGCGGTGCCGCTTCACGTGGCATGGGTCGCTCCAGTCGTGGCAGTCCTGTTGATGATGGGAGACGTGTCGTGGTCGCGCGGCCTCCTCGGCCGCGTTTCCACTTGGCGGAGGTGCTGCCGGAGTTCGTCGTCTGGTCGGAGAATCCGGCCAGCAGCTGGCTTCAGCTCCCGCGCTTCTTCGCCGACGAGCTGTCGGCCTTAGGTCTAGGCAGGCTCTGGCTACAGGCGGACGGCTGCTGCAGCAGGGCTTCCTGGGCCTCGGTTGAGGTATCCGTCGCGGGCAACATATATAGCCCTAGCCCGTGGCTGGCAGGCATTTGCCCCCGCGCACGCCCTGGGCAGGAGGTGCACCCTCAATTTCAAGTATGATGGTGACGCGACCCTCTACGTGAGGGTGTTCAGGGAAGATGGTCACCGCGCCGGGTGCTGCCCCGAGGTCAACGACGGCGAGGAGGTGCTCGGCCTTGGCGATGGTCGTGATGAGGATGAGGGCGAGCCCGCCCTTGGGGCTGACCATGTCTCGTCCAGCTATGGCGGCTCTTCCTCCGGCGACAGCTCCAGCAGCAGTGGTTACGACCAGCCGCCACGCTGCCACGCTCGCTTCGAAGGCGGCAGTGGGTCGTCTCGTTGCTGTGCCTTCGTGAAGCGTGAGGAGGGTCTGGCTGAGCTCGGGACGGTGCCAAGAGCCCGCCCTCGCGGATTGCTATAGAGGCACGCGCCGCTTTTATTTCGTTCTTCCTTTCCTTCCTGTATTAAGAAAGTAGCCAGTATGGGCCCCCGAGGGGCGTGCAACAAACTATGATTTCTCAAGTATTATGCTATGTTTATCATTCCCGTGCTATGTCGCAACATCGTCGTTTTATGTAGGGATAACTTAGCTTGACTTGCTCGGAGTAGTGTCCTCCTCACGAGGCGCGTGCTTCCTGGTGCCTGCCGAGGCCTCCTTGGCCTGGTAGGCACTTAGGAACTGCAAAAAATATGTTAAGAGGCTTATTGTTCATCCGAGCCTTGGTCACAGGTGCCGCTGGCCTTGACCCAGTGCTTCGTATCGCGGTACCCGAGGGGCACAGATTAGGGGAGGTGCGCCAGCTTGTGGGCTCGAACGAGGGTGCCTCGTGAAAAGCAGACGAATGGAAGGAAAGGAAAAGCGCTCACGAGGGCACCCGCCCAGCCCCCTCACGAGGAATGCGAGAGAGAGTGCAGGCTAAACTAAAGACGGAAACAGAGGCAGAAGGTGACGGAACCAAATCAGCGAAGAACACCAGAAGAAAACTTCAATTAAAAAAGGCGAGCCAAATACGGAAAGCAAATGAAAAGCCGCGTCCGGCACCTAGTTTAGTCTTCATGTCTTCTCACCAGCACGGAGCTAAGTGCTGCCACTTGGACATGGGAGGGAGCCCCCGAGGCACGAGGGCGGCACTCCTGAGACTCCGGGGCGTGTACAGCCCCACTCATTATTATGTGAGAGTGTCACGGGAAGATACCTTCACAGGCACGGGGCCTTGCTTCATAGGCACTGGGCCTTGCTTCATGGGTAGAACTTCCGGAGGTGCTAGATGTTCCAGACGTTCTAGATGGGTACCCCGTCCTGTGTCTCCAGGCGCGCGGCGCTAGGCCTGGAGACATGGACGACCTTGAACGGGCCCTCCCACATGGGTGAGAGCTTATGCAGCCCTTCCCTGGAGAGCACCCGCCTCAGGACGAGGTAACCCACCTTGAGCGTCCTGGAGCGGACGCTGCGGCAGTGGTACCGCTACAACGCCTGCTGGTATCTTGCCGCCTATAGTGCAGCTTCGCGGCAGTGTTCCTCCCCCAGCACGAGGTCCATCCCCCGCATGACGTCCTGTCGCGTGTCATCAAATGCCAGGACCCGTGCGGAGCGATGCTTGACCTCGTGAGGGAGGACCACTTCTGCTCCGTAGACGAGGAAGAACAGGGTCTCACCCGTGGGCCTGGTGGAGGTGGTGCGGATGGACCACAGTACGGACTGCAGCTCGTCGCGCCAGCCCCTGCCGTAGGCTTCGAGCTTCTTCTTGAAGGTCCTGGTCTTGAGGCCTCTCAGGACCTCCGCGTTGGCGCGTTCAGCTTGGCCATTGCTCCGGGGGTGCGCCACTGAAGCGTAGCAAATCTGCATTCCAAGGTTAATACAATACGTTTTGAAGAGATTACTGGTGAACCGCGAGCCATTATCGGTGACGATGTGGTTGGGGACCCCAAAACGGCTCACGAGGCCCTTGACGAACTTGACCGCAGAGCTAGCTGGGATGGTGCGGACGGCTTCCAGCTCCGCCCACTTGGTGAACTTGTCGGTGGCAACGTAGAGGTACCAGTAGCCCCAAGGCGCTCGAGGGAACGGGCCCAGGATGTCCAGTCCCCAGACTGCGAACGGCCACGAGAGTGGAATGGTCTGGAGGCCCTGAGCTGGCTGACGGATTTGCTTGGCGTGGAACTGGCAGGCCTCGCAGGATCTCACCAGCTCAGCTGCGTCGTTGAGCGTCGTAGGCCAGTAGAATCCTCTACGGAATGCCTTGCCGACGAGGGTTCGTGACGACGAGTGGTGCCCGCAGTCCCCGCCGTGTATGTCGGCTAGCAGCTCCTTCCCCTGCTCCTCGGAGATGCAACGCACTGAAACGTCATTTGGCCGCTTCCTGTATAACTCACCGTCCTGGATGCAGTATGCCGTGGCTTTCCATGCCACACACTCCGCGTCTTCCTCCTTCTCCGGCAGCGTTCCTTGCGTCAGGTATTGCTTGAATTCCTTGGTCCAGCATCCCTCCTGGGGCTCGAGCGCCAAGTGTAGACGCGCTCCCGAAGTCGGGCCATAGGCTGGGGCTCCCGTGGCAGGTGGCTGCGGGAGCTCCTCCCGAGGCTACGCTGTCCTTGAAAGCGGTGGTGTCATCGATGGCTTGAAGAGCCGCTCCTCGAAGACGCCAGGCTCTTGGGGCTATCGCTTGGATGCCCTTCTGGTGATGTCATCGGCTTCCTTGTTGGTTCCCCGGGGCACGTGCTGCAACTCCAAGCCTAGGAACTGCTTCTCCATCTTGCGCACTTCCGCGAGGTATGCCTCCATGTGTTCATCCTTCGGCTCATATACCTTGTTGGAGAAGCTGTTGAGGAGCTGCGAGTCGCCCCTGATGGTGAGACGCTTCACCCCCAGTGCCGCCGCAGCCTTCAGGCCAGCTATGAGGCCTTCGTACTCTGCAATGTTGTTGGAGACCTTCTCGCCTTGCTGGAAGCAGAGCTACACAGCGTAGTAGAGCTTGTCCTGAGTGGGCGAGATGAGCACTGCTCCAGCCCCCCACGCCTTGGCACGCGAAAGCACCATCGAAATACATGACCCAACCATCGGGCGCCTCACTTCCCGGCGAGAGGGACCGGTCCTCGCCTATTTCAAGCGCCGGGGCGTCTGTCCACTCTACCACGAAATCGGCGAGCGCGGCTCCCTTGATGACCCTGGTGGTGCTGAACTCCAACTGGAATGCCTGCAGCTCGATGTTCCACTCGGCGACCCTCCCGACTGAGTTGGGGCTCCTGAGCACCCTCTCTAGTGGGTAGGCCGAGACGACCTTGATGTGGTGGCCTTGAAAGTAGTTCCGCAACTTACGTGAGGCCACCAGGAGCGTGAGTAGGAGCTTCTGAGGCATGGGGTACCATGCTCTTGCATCCCGCAACACCGTGCTGACGAAGTATACCGGGTGCTCGACGAGGGCAGGTGCGTTGATGAGGCTTGCGCCTTCCGGGAGTTGGTGTAACGCCTCGAGTCTGATGCACCAGGTGTCTTCCAGTTTTTTTGCTGTTGTTGCCTTGTATTTCGCTTGCGTGTTCCATCTTATCATGTCATCATGTGCATCGCATTTGCATACGTGTTCGTCTCATGCATCCGAGCATTTTCCCCGTTATCCGTTTTGCGATCCGACACTCCTACATCCTCCGGTGGCCCCTTTTGCCTCTTTTCATGAGTGGGTGTTAGACTTTCTCGGAATGGACCGAGGTTTGCCAAGTGGCCTTGGTACACCACTGGTAGACCGCCTGTCAAGTTTCGTGCCATTTGGAGTCCGATTGATACTCCAACGGTTAACCGGGGAACCGTAAAGGCCTCGTGTGTGTTGCATCCCAACACCCCTCCAAAGTGGCCCAATAACCCACCCAAATCCCCTCCATCCTCTTGGCCATTCGATCACGATCGCGTGGCCGAAAATCGCACCTCATTTGGACTCTCCTAGCTCCCTCTACCTATATATTTGTGTCTCCCTCCGAATTTTCACGGATGAACCCTAACCTCGTCCTCCGCGTGTCTGGACGCGTCCGCGCCGCACCGCGCCAGACGTGTCCACCGCCCTCAGCCATGTCGCCCGGACCAATCCCGGGGCGACACGTCACCGCTGCCACCGCCCTCACCCACTCACGCGCCGCCACCTCACCCTCTCTCTCCTCCCCCACTTCGTCGGGCCCGTCGGAGCCCATCCGCGGCCCGCCGTGGGCTGATCTGGGCCGAGCCGCCCGTCCCGCGCCATGCTGCCCGAGCTCCCCGCCGCCTTCGCCGGATCTTCCCGCCACCGCTCGCCGCCAGCGAACACCCTGTTGGATCCCCTCCGCCGTTCGCTCTTCACCACCCGACGCCGCTAGCCTGCGAGCGCCTGCGCGTGCCGCCGCTCCGCCCAGGGGCCTCGACCCTGCCTCCTCATGCATCTGCCACCGTAGCTTGGCCCACCGCCTGCGTGCTGTCACCGGCGACCAAACCCGGCGACCAGGAGCCCCAACCTCCCCGCGCAGCGACCCCGCGCCGAGCGCCTTCAACCTCCAACGCCGAACGTCGTCCGTGCCCCGATCCGGCCGCCGGGCGCAGGATCCGGCCGTCTGCAGCCACCTCGCTGGAGCTCCGCCTTACCTCGTCACCGGGGAAGCCGCCGGCGCCGCCGTTGACTTCGTCTCTGCCAAATCTGAATGGTTCCATCCCAGCGCTGGCACGCCCACCGAACCAAACGCCGTCCTCCGTCCCAGATCCACCCCGTCTTGGGATCTGCTCGTCCCGCGTTGACTTCTTCCGGCGGTCGAATATTTCTAAGTCCTTTCCCCCTCTTATTTTCAAGCCATGTTCATCGCATCATAACTCCATGATCGTAGCTCCGTTTTGCATGCACGATATATCAAAATGTTCGTCTGGATGTGCTCTTCGTTTTGTTCCATACCACCATGCTTGTTTGAGTCCATCTTGATGCCCTAATGACTGTTGCAAGAGTGCTATAAAATGTTAGTTCCTATTACTTAGCAGTTTATGAGCATTTGTCATTTTTTCCATGATTATTGTGTGCTTCATATGAGCATGAACTCTACATGTGTTTTGTTATATGCCATGCCATCTTTACAGGGGTGTATTCCATGTATTTTTGTGATCAATGTGGTGAGTAGCACATGCATGCAAAGTAGCTCTCGTAATATTGCTGATTTCAATGACTTAGAATTTCACTAAGTCATTTTCCTGCTGTTACTTTTATGCCATGTATTCATGTTGCTACACAGTAATCCATGCTTCTTTTGAGTATGTTTAGTAAGGATGATTTGGACATATGGTTGTTCTCTATCCATCCATGTCCCTATTTGCTTTTATGGAGTGCCCTAGCATGACTTAATCTTGCTCTACTTTTTCTATAAAATGTTCCTGGTAGATTTTTTACGTGTTAATCAATTTTGCCAAGGTTGTTGTAGTTGATCCATGCATGCTATGAGACTGTTCTTGCCATGTTTAGCTTCTTGATCATGTCTTCTTGCTGGTAGTATGCTTAGTTTGTCATGCAATGCCTTGTGTTGAGTGCATCGAGCTCGCAAATATGCCTTCATAGTTCTGTTTATGCCATGTCCAGTTTTCTGCTAAGTCTGAATCTGTTAATGAAACTTGCTATGTTTACATGGGTGCCATCATATCTTCTGATCCTGTTTGGCTTATGGTCAGTAAGGGACTCTTTTTATATGTTTTGAGTAGATTCATGCCATGCCTTTGTTTGCTATGTTTTGTTCCTGTAGCATGTTGTTAGATTGCTCTAGACATTGCTTCCTGATGTTAGTTCCTGACATGTTTGTATTTTCACTAAGTCTGTGATGCTGATATCTTTTGCCCTTTTGCCATGCTTGTTTGAACCTGCTCTTGTGTGATTTAGCCGTAGCTCAGTGTTCATCTTTTGTCAAGCATCTTGAGTAGATCACTGCCATGTGCTTTGTTGCTATGTTGGAGTGTAGTAGCTTAGCTTCTTGTTGCATTCTAGATGGCATCGTGCTGTTAATCGCAGTTGTGTGCCATTATTGTTTTGCTTGCCATTTGCAAACCGTGCATCCGATTCTGGTGATCTTTATATCGATTTCGTACGAAATCAACTCATCTTTCCAGCAGCACACTTGGTTTACCAAGTTGAGGCCTGGTTCATTCTTTTCCTTCTGGAGCATGCATATGCATTGCATAGCGCATCCCGCATATCATGCCATGTTTTGCATCATGTTGCTTGCGCATTGCACCGTGGTTGATTGTGGTTTCTTTTGCTTGTGTTCTTGCCTTGGGTAGAGCTGGGAGACAATTACGTGATCGAGGAACCCGTTGAGTATGCTTACGAGGATCAAGCTTTCGTCAACTCGGAGAACTTTGAAGGCAAGATGACCAAACCCTCGAAATCACTTATATCTTTGCTTGCTAGTTGCTCGCTCTTTTGCTATGCTGCGATACCTACCACTTGCTATATCATGCCTCCCATATTGCCATATCAAACCTCTAACCCACCTTGTCCTAGCAAAACGTTGTCTGGCTATGTTACCGCTTTGCTCGGCCCCTCTTATAGCGTTGTTAGTGCAGGTGAAGATGGAGTTTGTTCCATGTTGGAACATGGATTTTTTTGGGATATCACTATTATATAATGTTTACTTTAATGCACCTATAACTTGGTAAAGGGTGGAAGGCTCGGCCTTATGCCTGGTGTTTTGTATCACTCTTGCCGTCCTAGTTTCCGTCATACCGTTGTTATGTTCCTTGATTTTGCGTTCCTTACGCGGTTAGGTGTTATGGGAACCCCTTGATAGTTCGCTTTGAATAAAACTCCTCCAGCAAGGCCCAACCTTGCTTTTACATTTGCACTAACAACCTATAACCTTCCCTTGGGTTTTGTAGACTCAAGGGTCATTTATTTTGACCCCCTGGGCCAGTGCTTCTCTAAGTGTTGGTCCAACCTGAGCGATGTCCGGCGCCCCCTGGGCATTCAGGGTCTATGCCAACCCGACGTCTTGCTCATTTGGTGTGCCCTGAGAACAAGATATGTGCAGCTCCTATCGGGATTTGTCAGCACATTCGGGCGGCTTTGCTGGTCTTGTTTTACCATTGTCGAAATGTCTTGTAACCGGGATTCCGAGTCTAATCGGGTCTTCCTGGGAGAAGGAATATCCTTTGTTGACCGTGAGAGCTTGTGATGGGCTAAGTTGGGACACCCCTGCAGGGTTTTGAACTTTCGAAAGTCGTGCCCGCGGTTATGGGCAGATGGGAATTTGTTAATATCCGGCTGTAGAAAACTTGACACTTAACTTAATTAAAATGCATCAACAACGTGTGTAGCCATGATGGTCTCTTTCCGGTGGAGTCTGGGAAGTGAACACGATTTTGGAGTTATGCTTGAACATAAGTAGTTTCAGGATCACTTCTTGATCACTTCTAGTTCACGACCGTGCTTTGCTTCTCTTCTCGCTCTTATTTGCGTATGTTGGCCACCATATATGCTAGTGCTTGCTGCAGATCCACCTCACTACCTTTTCCTACCCATAAGCTTAAATAGTCTTGATCGCGAGGGTGTGAGATTGCTGAGTCCCGTGACTCATAGATTACTTCCAAAACCAATTGCAGGTGCCGTTGATACCAGTGCAGATGACGCAGCTGAGCTCAAGTGGAAGCTCGATGAAGATCGTGTTTGTTGTGTTGTTTCGTTCCAGTTGATCAATTGTGGAGCCCAGTCGAGGTGATCGGGGATCTATTACATTAGGGGTTGTCTTTCTTTATTTGGTTCCGTAGTCGGACCTTGATTGTATCTGGATGATGTAATGCTATATTTATGTTTTGTGTGAAGTGGCGATTGTAAGCCGACTCTTTATCCCTTTCTTATCCAGTACATGGGATGTGTAAAGATTACCCCTCTTGCGACATGCCTACCATGCGGTTATGCCTCTAAGTCGTGCTCCGACACGTGGGAGATATAGCCGCATCGTGGGTGTTACAAGTTGGTAATCAGAGCCTTCCCCGGCTTAGGAGCCCCCGACTTGATCGAATCGCTGGCGTTGTAGAGTCTAGAAAAATGTTTTGACTCTTATAGGATTATATATATCAGAGAGTAGGATTCTTTTTACTCCTCAGTCCCTTCGTCGCTCTGGTGAGGCCTCCTGACATAGAGTTTTGTCTCTTCTCTTCTCAAATTTCACTAAAAAAAATTTAGGATCACGCGGGTATCTTGGAATCGTTCTGATGGTTTTGTGATGAGAACATTGTTCTTGGTGCCTCCTGACATTTAGGGGTTGTGGCAGTGTCCCGAGGAGTTGAGCTCCGAGGTGCTGTCGTCACAACTTTATCGTTGCAGTTCTGGAATACCTGAGTTCGCCGACATCAAAAATCTCTTTTATGCAGTTGTTGGTGAGATAACCTCGACGCCACCTAGTACTGGGGCGGGAGTTCGGGATTATTGCCATAACTTGTAGAACGGATGCTTTTCGAAGGTTGAGGTAAATGATTTCCGAAGGTTTCTTGGTTATGTGTTGAAGGATGGATACAGCTGGATGTAGGATTTGCTAGTTTTGGGTGAGATATTATGCTTCCCCTGTATCCCCAACACCTGATTGCATAACCAGAAAGTTTCGGGAGTTTATAAGTGGGAATTCAAGTATATCGTAGGATATCTTTCCGACACACACATGATAGGAGATGGGATCTATCATATGTTTGTTTCCGGCTTATTTTGCAAGCCAAATCCTTGTTTTGTTTTGGCTTGTGGTAATCGAGTTGCTTCAAAGTCAAATATTGATTCCATACCTTTCCTAAGCGGTGTTCTCGTATTCCTATGTGAATGCTAATCCTTCTTGATCATCGAGTTTGTCATGTCAATCCTTTTCAACCGGTGTGTTTCTCTTCAAGTGGATCCGATCGTTTTCAACATCCGCAAGATCACCTCTCGGTTTTCCCAGCGTTGTTTGTTTCATCCATCCCAAGTTGCCTTTGTTTTCCCGCCCTCCCACCCTTTTTCTTCAAGGACTTAGATTTCTTAATCAAGTATCCATCTTATGGATGTGAAGTTTCTTCATTCTTTCCTCAATGTTTTACCCGGTGTTTTCTCATGAAGATACTAACGGAGCTTCAAGTTCATCATTATTCGTTCTTTTCTTCTCTGGTGGATTCAATTCAAGCTTTGTTGATCATATCCTTTTCCTTGTTCCAAATGCTTTCCCATGCCATTGCACCCCCTGAATCATTCACCTCTCGCTATTCAATTGTTCCGGAGTGCTCAAGATATCTCGAAGATTCGTGTTTCCACTCTGCTTCCGTTCAAGCTCTTTTGAGGATGTTATCTCATTCAAGCCTTTTAATTCAACCGGTGCAATCTCTCTCTTCAAAACATTTCAACTGTGTTTCTCTTGAGTGGGCCCTAACCCACATGTCTTTTTCCAGGATCTTACCCGACTCTTCTAATTTTCCCGGAGCTATCCTAAATTCTTTTCTAAGTTTGACGTAAGAATGAATCATCATCAGCCAAATGTATTTCCCCAAGATCTTTCAAACTCTTTTCATTGTTGGCTCAACCTCTTCACTTTCATTCTCCCGGGGTGTCTCATCAATTATCATGGTGGCGTTTTCCGTCGTCATTCTCGGATTTGAAGACCGAAGAGGAGTTCCTCTTAAATCCTTACTCGTTATCCCAAAGATTCATGGTGCTAGCTTCATGCCATCCTCTCATCATTGTTTTCGATTGTGAGAATTCTTTTCACCCATCCGAAGCATTTCATGAGTTATTTCCATTTCTTTCCTCCGAAGGCCATCTTTTCAAATATTATTCATTACAGCTTTCAGCTCTCGTTACCCAAATTCTTCCAGTACATCATTCAAATATTCTATAATCATCTCGTGATCTATTCAGTCTCATGTATCTAAATTCCTTCAAGTATCTTCATTCATTTTAAAATTCTTCCCGATGTTTCGCTATCTTTTCTTCATTTGTTTTTAATTCTTACGGTGGCTCGTCCAACATTCCTCTTCCTATGTTCTCATATCAATTCTTTTGCTCTTTCCAATCCCACCGGTGGTTCGTTGAAGATCTTCCCAAGTTGACACTATATCTATCTTAATCCTTTCTACGAGATTAAGTAGTATGCCAAATCCGTTACTTGTCATCAATTTAATTGATGAAGGATAAGCATAATGTAATTCTTATTCTTGTTTCATCCAAGTGATTAATTCTTTATTCCGGAGGTTCATCAAAATTCTTGATTTCTTTTATTCATCTTTATTTTCCGGAGTTCCAACTTTTTCCGCATTATCTCATCGCGAAGCTCCATTTAAATCATCGCAAGGCTTCACCTTGTGTTTTCAACTTCTCTTTCCTTTCGTTTGATCATCCTTGTATTACTGGAGTTCTTCAAGGAGGCTCTACATGGTTGTTCATGAAGGATTCTTTTAATTCCTCAATGGCTCTTCAAGATTCCTCTCGGAGTTAAGATCCGTCAAGCTTTACTCTAAAATAAACATGGTGTTCAACACATGTCTTGCTTTGAGAAGTTCAATCTTTCTTCATCTTGCATTTCGTAGTGCAATTCCTTCTACCTTATCTTTTGAGGTGGTGTCATGTCATTCTTGATAATTTTCCTTCATGTTTCATGATTCCCAAGCTATCAAGAATGAGGTAGTTTAAATCCATTAATCTCTTCATTGGAGTTATCTTGGGTTATATTTCACCTAAAGCTTTCCCTAAGGATTCTTGCTATTTCTGGTGCTTATAAATGACTCAAGTTCTTCATTTATCCTCTCGGTGAAATAAGTTTCTCGTCTCTTGTTCTTATCAATCCAATCTTGTTTTCGTTAGTGGCAGAATTTCACCTTAAGTTTTGAGATGTTTTCATAAGCCCACAAGCAGTTTATTGTTTTTGTTGTTGATTTTCCAACAACTCCGTTTGATACTTCTTTCTAAGGATGCTTCTCAAATTCTATTGTGGTAGAAGATGTCATTTTATTCTCAACTCTTTCCTTTCCAACGATCCAACTTCTATTCTTTTGTTCCGGAGGCATTGTGATGTTGCTCTATTCAACCCATCATCTTGTTTGTCAAGATCATGTTCAATTCCTTCCATTTACAGTTGGAGTGATGCCCAAATTATATCATTCTTATTTCTTCGCTATCTTGTTTTAACCGGAGTGTTGTGGCTATCATTCCTTTTCTAACCGGAGTCTCATCCAAGTGCTTTCATATTGCAAAGCTCATATTCTTTACATTCCATTTCCAACCGGAGTGCTGCCCGAATTTGTTCTTCCTTGTTCCTCATTCCTAACGGAGTGTTTTTCAACTTCGATCACCTCCGTGGTATTATTCCTATCAATTTGTTCAACCTTCCAAGGTTCTTTGGTTTCACTCGTTTGTTAAAGAAGCAACTTGGATTTACCTGTTATCTTCCACTTCCGTTTTCCCTCTGGTGCCATCCTAGATCTCAGGACGAGATCCTCTCGTAGTGGTGGAGTGTTGTAACGCCCCGAGTCCAATGCGCCAGGTGTCTTCTAGTTTTTCGCTGTTTTTGCCTTGTCTTTCGCTTGCGTGTTGCATCTTATCATGTCATCATGTAAATCACATTTGCATACGTGTTTGTATCATGCATCCGAGCATTTTCTCCATTGTCCGTTTTGCGATCCGACACTCCTACGTCCTCCAGCGCCCCCTTTTGCCTCTTTTCATGAGCGGGTGTTAAACTTTCCCAGAATGGACCGAGGTTTGCCAAGCGGCCTTGGTACACCACCGGTAGACCGCCTGTCAAGTTTCATGCCATTTGGAGTCCGTTTGACACTCCACCGATTAACCGGGGAATCGTAAAGGCCTCGTGTGTGTTGCAGCCCAACACCCCTCCAAACTGGCCCAATAACCCATCCAAACCCCCTCCATCCTCTCGGTCGTTCGATCACGATCGCGTGGCCGAAAACCGCACCTCATTTTGACTCTCCTAGCTCCCTCTACCTATATATTTTTGTCTCCCTCCGAATTTTCGCGGATGAACACTAACCTCCTCCTCCTCCTCCGCGCGCCCGGACGCGTCCGCGCCGCGACGGACGTGTCCACCACCCTCGGCCATGTCGCCTGGACCAATCCCGGGGTGACACATCACCGCTACCACCGCCCTCACCCACTCACACGCTGCCACCTCACCCTCTCTCTCCTCCCCCACTTCACCAGGCCCACCGGAGCACATCCACGGCCCACCATGGGCCGATCTGGGCCGAGCTGCCCGTCCCGCGCCACGCTGCCCGAGCTCCCCGCCGCCTTCGCCGGATCTTCCCGCCACCGCTCACCGCCGGCGAACACCCTGCCGGATCCCCGTTGCCGTTCGCTCTTCGCCACCCGACGCCACTAGCCCACGAGCGCTGCCGCTCCGCCCAGGGGCCTCAACCTCGCCTCCTCGCGCATCTGCTGTCGTAGCTTGGCCCGCCGCCTGCGGGTCGTCGTCGGCGACCAACCCCGGCGACCGGGAGCCCCAACCTCCCCGTGCAGTGACCCCGCGCCGAGGGCCTTCAACCTCCCACGCTGAACGTCGTCCGTGCCCCGATTCGGCCGCCTGCCGCCGGATCCGGCCGTCTGCAGCCACCTCGTCGGAGCTCTGCCTTCCCTCGTCGCCGGAGAAGCCACCGGCATCGCCGTTGACTTCGTCTCCGCCAGGTCTAAACGGCTCCATCCCGGCGCTGGCACATCCACCAAACCAAACACCGTCCTCCGTCCCAGATCCACTCCGTCCCGCGATCTGCTCGTCCCGCGTTGACTTCTTCCGGAGGTCGAATATTTCTAAGTCCTTTCCCCCTCTTTTTCAAGCCCTGTTCATCGCAACATAACTCCATGACCGTAGCTCCGTTTTGCATGCATGATATATCAAAATGTTCATCTGGATGTCCTCTTCATTTTGTTCCATTGCACCATGCTTGTTTGAGTCCATCTTGATGCCCTAATGACTGTTGCAAGAGTGCTATAAAATGTTAGTTCCTATTACTTATCAGTTTATGAGCATTTGTCATTTTTTCCATGATTATTGTGTGTTTCATATGAGCATGAGCTCTACATGTGTTTTGTTATATGCCATGCCATATTTACAGAGGTGTATTCCATGTATTTCTGTGATCAATGTGGTGACTAGCACATGCATGCAAAGTAGCTCTCGTAATATTGCTGATTTCAGGGACATAGAATTTTACGAAGTCATTTCTCTGTTGTTACTTTTATGCCATGTATTCATGCTGCTACAGAGTAATCCATGCTTCTTTTGAGTATGTTCAGTAAGGATGATTTGGACATATGGTTGTTCTATATCCATCCATGTCCCTGTTTGCATTTATGGAGTGCCCTAGCATGACTTAATCTTGCTCTACTTTTGCTATAAAATGTTCCTGGTAGATTGTTTATGTGTTAATCAATTTTGCCAAGGTTGTTGTAGTTGATACATGCATGCTATGAGATTGTTCTTGCCATGTTTAGCTTCTTGATCATGTCTTCTTGCTGGTAGTATGCTTAGTTTGTCATGCAATGCCTTGTGTTGAGTGCGTCGAGCTCACAAACATGACTTCATAATTCTGTTTATGCCTTGTCCAGTTTTCTGCGAAGTCTGAATCTGTTAACGAAACTTGCTATGTTTACATGGGTGCCATCATATCTTCTGGTCCTTTTTGGCTTATGGTCAGTAAGGGACTCTTGTTATATGTTTTGAGTAGATTCATGCCATGCCTTTGTTTTCTATCTTCTATTACTGTAGCATGTTGTTAGATTGCTCTAAACATTGCTTCCTAATGTTAATTCCTGACATGTTAGTATTTTCACTAAGTCTGTGATGTTGATATCTTTTGCCCTTTTGCCATGCTTGTTTGAACCTGCTCTTGTGTGATTTAGCCATAGCTCAGTGTTCATCTTTTGTCAAGCATCTTGAGTAGATCACTGCCATGTGCTTTGTTGCTATGTTGGAGTGCAGTAGCTTAGCTTCTTGTTGCATTCTAGATGGCATCGTGCTGTTAATTGCAGATGTGTGCCATTATTGTTTTGCTTGCCATTTGCAAACCGTGCATCCGATTCCGGTGATCTTTATATCGATTTCGTACGAAATCAAGTCATCTTTCCAGTGGCACACTTGGTTTGCCAAGCTGAGGCCTGGTTCATTCTTTTCCTTTCGGAGCACGCATATGCATTGCATAGCGCATCTCGCATATCATGCCATGTGTTGCATCATGTTGCTTGCGCATTGCACCATGGTTGATTGTGCTTTCCTTTGCTTGTGTTCTTGCCTTGGGTAGAGCCGGGAGGCGATTACGTGATCGAGGAACCCGTTGAGTACGCTTACGAGGATCAAGCTTTCGTCAACTCGGAGAACTTTGCAGGAAAGATGACCATACCGTCGAAATCACTTCTATCTTTGCTTGCTAGTTGCTCGCTCTTTTGCTATGCTGCGATACCTACCACTTTCTATATCATGCCTCCCATATTGCCATGTCAAACCTCTAACCCACCTTGTCCTAGCAAATCATTGTTTAGCTATGTTACCGCTTTGCTCAGCCCCTCTTATAGCGTTGTTAGTTGCAGGTGAAGATGGAGTTTGTTCCATGTTGGAACATGGATTTTGTTGGGATATCACTATTATATAATGTTCACTTTAATGCACCTATATACTTAGTAAAGGGTGTAAGGCTCGGCCTTATGCCTGGTGTTTTGTTCCACTCTTGCCGCCCTAGTTTCCGTCATATCGTTGTTATGTTCCTTGATTTTGTGTTCCTTACGTGGTTGGGTGTTATGGGAACTCCTTGACAGTTCACTTTGAATAAAACTCCTCTAGCAAGGCCCAACCTTGGTTTTACATTTGCACTAACAACCTATCACCTTACCTTGGGTTCTGCAGACTCAAGGGTCATCTTTATTTTAACCCCCCCGAGCCAGTGCTTCTCTAAGTGTTGGTCCAACCTGAGCGATGTCCGGCGCCCCCTGGGCAACCAGGGTCTATGCCAACCTGACGTCTTGCTCATCCGGTGTGCCATGAGAACGAGATATGTGCAGCTCCTATCGGGATTTGTCGGCACATTCGGGCGGCTTTGCTGGTCTTGATTAACCATTGTCGAAATGTCTTGTAACCAGGATTCCGAATCTGATCGGGTCTTCCTAGGAGAAGGAATATCCTTCGTTGACCATGAGAGCTTGTGATGGGCTAAGTTGGGACACCCCTGCAGGGTTTTGAACTTTAAAAAGCCGTGCCCGCGGTTATGGGCAGATGGGAATTTGTTAATATCCGATTGTAGAAAGCTTGACACTTAACTTAATTAAAATGCATCAACAACGTGCGTAGCCGTGATGGTCTCTTTCCGGTGGACTCCGGGAAGTGAACACAGTTTTGGAGTTATGCTTGAACTTAAGTAGTTTCAGGATCACTTCTTGATCACTTCTAGTTCACGACCGTGCTTTGCTTCTCTTCTCGCTCTTATTTGCGTATGTTGGCCACCATATATGCTAGTGCTTGCTGCAGATCCACCTCACTACCTTTTCCTACCCATAAGCTTAAATAGTATTGATCGCGAGGGTGTGAGATTGCTGAGTCCCGTGACTCACAGATTACTTCCAAAACCAATTGCAGGTGCCGTTGATACCAGTGCAGATGACACAGCTGAGCTCAAGTGGAAGCTCGATGAAGATCGTGTTCGTTGTGTTGTTTCGTTCCAGTTGATCAGTAGTGGAGCCAAGTCGGGGCTATCGGGGATCTATTGCATTAGGGGTTGTCTTTGTTTATTTGGTTCCGTAGTCGGACCTTGATTGTATCTGGATGATGTAATGCTATATTTATGTTTTGTGTGAAGTGGCGATTGTAAGCCAACTCTTTATCCCTTTCTTATTCAGTACATGGGATGTGTAAAGATTACCCCTCTTACGACATGCCTACCATGCGGTTAAGCCTCTAAGTGGTGCTCCGACATGTGGAAGATATAGCCGCATTGTGGGTGTTACAGTTGGGGAGCCTCCTGAGGTGGTGGAGCCCCCAACGCTTGATCGCTTGTCGGGGCCTTTGCGGGTTCGGGGGCGTCGTCCTGCTGAGCTTGATCCTCTGTTGTCGCTGCTGCAGCCCTTGCGGAACCCTCCTGGTCTTGTGTCGTCTCTGCTGGTGGCATAGCTCGGCGTGATGCCCCGTTGGCTTGGTGTTCTTCCCGAACTGCCACTAGAGCCGTGCTGGCAGAGTGGGGAGTGGCAGCAAGATAAAGCACTAGGGGCTCGAGAGGTCGCGGCGCCACCATCACTAGAGGGCTGGTCAAGTATCTCTTGAGGTCTTGAAATGCTTGGTCGGCCTCCGGGGTCCACTCGAATGGGCCCTTCTTCTTCATCAGCTTGAAGAAGGGTAGGGCACGCTCTCCGAGCTTGGAAATGAAGCATCCCAACGCAATCACCCATCCAGCAAGCTTCTACATTTCCTTGAGGGTTTGCGGTGGACTCATGTCTTCAATGGCCTTGACCTTCTCTGGGTTGGCCTCGATCCCCCTGTGGGACAAAAGGAAGCCGAGCAGATTGCCGGAAGGGATGCCAAACACGCACTTCTCTGGGTTGAGTCGCAAGTCCACCTGGCGGAGGCTTTCAAAGGTCTCCTCTAGGTCTTGGATCAAGGTCCTCGCCTCCCGAGACTTCACCATGATGTCGTCGATGTAGGCTTCAATGTTCCTCCCGAGCTGCTGACCCAAGGCGATGAGCATGAGCCGCTGGAAGGTTGCGCCTACGTTGCGCAGCCCGAAAGGCATGCAAGTGTAGCAGTACTCCCCACACGGGGTCGGGAAGGCTGTCTTCTCCACATCTTATATCGCCATCTTGATCTGGTGATATCCTGAGAACGCATCCAGGAAGCACAGCAAGTCGCACTCGGCAGTGGAGTCGACGGTCTGGTCGATGCATGGAAGAGGGAACGAATCTTGAGGGCAGGCCTTGTTGAGGTTGGTGAAGTCGACGCACATTCGCTCCTTCCCGCCTTTCTTGGGCACAACAACGGGGTTTGCTAGCCACTCGGGGCACCGAACCTCGCAAATGACACCCGCATCCTCCAACTTGCGGGTCTCTTGGATGATGAAAGCTTGCTTCTCCATGGACTGTCACCTCGCCCTTTGCTTTACGGGGCGTACGTTGGGGCACACCTTCAGGTGGTGCTCTATCACCCCTCTTGGGACCCCTACCGGCTGATCGGGCTCCCAAGCGAACACTTCCTTGTTTGCGCGCAAGAACATCACCAGCGCCTCCTCCTGATCAGGCTCAAGGTTGGCGCCTATGGTAAAGGTTGCTCCCAAGGACCTGTCCTCCTCGACTGGCACTTGCTTGGTTTATGCCTTATCTTGAGTGAAAAACTGCTTCTTCTTGGTTGGTGCGGCTCCCTTGGCCTTGGAGGTATCCGCGTTGGTGGGCTGTGCTGCCGCGGCGGTCTTGAGGGCAAGCTTGAGTGTCATCAAGGCTTCCTTGGTGTGCGCAACTACTGTGAGGACACCCTCGCTCCCGGGCATCTTCATGAGGTTGTAGGCCGGATGGGTCGCCGCCATGAACTGAGCCAGGGCCGGGTACCCGAGGATGGTGTTGTATGGGAGGCCGATGTGGGTGATGTTGAAGTCGACCAGCTCGGTGCGGTAGTTGTCGCTCGTGCCGAAGGTCACGGGGAGGCGGATCTGCCCCAGGGAGCGGACAGAGCCTCCAACAACCCCTGAGAAAGGCTTGCTAGGGCGAAGCCACTCGAGCGGTACGTGAAGAAGGCTGAAGGCCTCAATGGAGAGCACGTTGAGGCCGCCGCCGCCGTCGATGAGCGTCTTGGTGACAGACACGTGGCAGATGGTGGGCGTGCAAAGCATTGGGAGCGCACCCCAGCCGACGGTGGAGACGGGATGATCCCCTGAGTCGAAGGTGAGGTCGGCCTCGGGCGCGGCCCAGCCCCGCGGAGCACCCGGGCGCCAGGAAGTGGCGCCGATCTGGCGAAAGAACAACTTGACGTGACGATCCGAGGGTGGTGCTTGCGAGCCGCCGAGGTGGGCCGCAACCACGAGGTGCACCCGCGCCGCGTAGCACGCAACAAAGAGGCCATGCAACTCCTCCCAGGATGCCACCGTGGATGTGGGGAGGTTGAGCAGCCAGGCGTGCGGTGTGCCAGTGAGGGCCATGGGAAGCCAGTTGTCCATGACCTTGTCGTCGCCTCCGACCTTGAGGACGACCTCCTCATACGCCGACAGGAAAGCCGACGGGTCCGCCGCGCTGTCGTAGCGCAGCGACATCTCCGGCTTGAACTTGGGTGGCCACTACACGTGCCGCAAGGCGGGAGCAAGGGCTCAGAGCCCCCGAGCGTCACTGTGGGCACCCGTAGATCCAGCCGGAAGGGCAACGCCAACCATGGAGAATGGGCGTGAAGATGGTGGAGCGCGAATCGACGCAAGGAAAACTCCGGCGCACCCCTACCTGGTGCTTCAAATGTCGGATTTCGGGTTCTGGAAAAATCCTTAAGGTTCGAACACTGGAGCTGCACGCGAAGATCTCCCCTACCTACTCATGCCCTCAACCTCGCCATGATCTCAAAGGCAAGCTCGGCGAACTCGCAACACAAGGGACACAAGATTTATACTGGTTCGGGCCACCGTTGTGGTGTAATAGCCTACTCCAGTGTGGTGTGGTGGATTGCCTCTTGGGCTGATGATGAACAGTACGAGGGGAAGAACAGCCTCCTGAGGTGAGGTGTTCTTGTGCTTGGTGGGTGTGAGGCTTAGGATGGAATGGCTCTGATCCAAGATGAGGTCGATCCCCTCGTTGTGGTGGTGGTTAGTCCTATTTATAGAGGCCCTGGTCCTTTTCCCAAATATTGAGCGGGAAGGGAGCCAACAATGACCAATTTGAAAGGAAACAACTAGTACAAGTTATCCTGACAAAAGCAGTCTTCGCCTGCCAAAGGCTCTAGTGACGACGCCGCCTTGGGCTCCATGGTGATCTCCGTCTTGCCGTCCTGCTGGTCTTTCTCTCATTGCACCGATATGGAAACCTTTGCATGATGCCTTGGTACTCTTCGTCTGCGCTTGCCACCTTAGCACCAAGGAGGAAATAAGGACACTGTGTGCGCTGGCACCCGCCTGGTCTCGATCGTCATGGCTCACGTGATTGGAACCTCGCGAGGTTTGCCTGGCCTCGATCTCTCCGCCCCTCGTGAGCCAGCCTGGTGAGGCCGCTCCTGAGGAGGTGTTGTGTCGTCCGCCTCGCGAGGCTTGGCCCCTCGCGAGGGTCTTGAATGCTTGTTGGTGAAGATGGGCCGTACGGGCCCGCTCGCAGAGCCACGCCATGGGCCATAGGCAGGCAAGTCTAGGGATCCCCGTTCCCAGAACGCTACAAGGATGAACGAGGGAAGGCCTTATCTGCAAATGTGGAGAGGAGTGGGGGTAAATTTTCATAGTTACCTTCCTATCTATCAGATATAGATCGGACGACCTATGTTTCAGGACGGCAGGCACACCATCATCACCAACTCTGCTTTTTATAAGAGTAGAGATAATGGCAA
This sequence comes from Triticum aestivum, assembly GCF_018294505.1. Taxonomy (NCBI): domain Eukaryota; kingdom Viridiplantae; phylum Streptophyta; class Magnoliopsida; order Poales; family Poaceae; genus Triticum; species Triticum aestivum. The sequence goes on along the minus strand of NC_057800.1, from coordinate 345,055,332 downwards.
TTCATCTAGAAAAAAGTTTGGACAATTATGATACGGAAGATTCTAGAACAAAGGAGAAGTGCTTGTGTTTTGAGGTCTGTGCATTATGCTTAACTTCAACCATGGAGTCTTCTAGATTGTACATGTGGCAGAATCTAGTGGAATGTAGATGATATCCAACGGCCAATAGTGCTCGGATTGCCATCTATGCACCGTCGGATTGGCTTCATCCAACGACCATCTTTCAAAGTTATCCGCACACTATATAGGGGTATAGATATAGATATAGAGGTATAGATATAGTCTAGTGGCACATCATCTAAAGCCTTTCTACACACTCATTTTTTGTACAAATGTGCTCCACCATGCACCCGCACGTTTGTATGTGGGAACGAGTGCGTGTGTCCACCTCTTCTCTTTCGCACACGTAGTCCGTGTGTGTGAGAGATACTAAGATATGGTGAGGGAATACGTGTCAATGCAATTTGTGTGAAGGAGAGGCCTATATACATACATGTATGTGCATGGGCTCGGGGTGATATACGAGAAGGGAGGGGAGGGGTCGACTGTGCGAGATATCGATAGAGACAGATAGAGGGAAGAGCTCTACAAGCATACAAGCACCGGGATATGGGGGGTTGGAAGATGGTGCGAGGGGCCAAGTGGAGGGAGACTATGAAGGAGTGCACAAGTGCGAGATCGATATTTAAAGAGATGGGGCGAGAACGTGCGCGGTTGCACGCAGTGGCGGAGCCATGAAAATTAAACAAGCCAGGGGGCCAAGCATTGCTAATCCTTTATTGGGAGAGCCAATTCGTCAACTTAAACCATTTTACCAATAATTGATGTACTGATCGCATTCATATTAGCCCCAATATAGTGATGTTAGGGGGGGACAAGGGCCCTTGCTACCCCTGTCTTCGCCACTGTGCGTGCGTCTGAGAGATGAAGCGGAAGACATGGATGATGAGAGGGAGACAATGGATAGATAATGTGTGTGTATTAGCTATGTAGTCGTATATAGACCGGTTGATTGATCGATGTGTACGTGGGAAAGAGGGTGAGACCTGACTAGATATATAGATCGATCGTTTTGTGTGGAAAACTGAAAGACCTAGCTATATATATACACAAATTGTCGATGTACAAAAGTAGGGGCCTTCTGTACCCCTTTACTTGTGCACGGGCAGTTGTAGCCGCACCTGCGACCACGCTTGGCGGGGCGGAGGAAGCGAAGATACAAGACTACCCGAGCAGCGCTGAACCCAGAGGCATGAAGAGCAAAGGGACAAGATGGGTTTCCCTCAGCAAGAGCCTTGCCGAGAACGACCTACGCTGCCCCGGCAAGAGCCTTGCAGGGGCAACTTGCCTAACACCATCGAGACCGCCACCTTTGAGCCTGAGAATTATGGCGCCATCAACAACGTCGAGACCAAGGCTTGGGGCGCCCGCATGGTGGCATGCAGATCTTTGTGATGAACAGAGGCCCGCAAGACTAGGTAAGAACCAAAAGACAAAGGCCCACGACAAGATCCTTGCTGGGGACGACCACAGAAACCCAGCGAGACCCTTATCGGGACCCCAGCAAGATCCTTGCCGGGGATATCTGTAGGGCCACAGTCAGGCCCATGCCTACCAAGGCTCCTCTGCCCCATGGCCATTCCAATGCAGTAGCCAGCCTGCCAACTAGGCACGCACCTACATGCCAGCATGCAGCTTCTAGGCCAACCAGGCAAGCACCTGCGTGGTGGCATGCAGATCTTCGTGAAGACACTGCCAACGCACCAGCATAGCAGCCAGCCAGCCAGCGTGGCGCTGCATGCCTCGTCAGCTTGGACGCGCATTGAAGCGAGGCGAGGCGGTGACAGAAAGGACGAGCTTCCTTGTCGTCCCCGAGAGAGCAAGAGGACACGTCGGCAGCGCATTAAATGCGTTTTGTCCCACAATGTCAGGGATAGACTTGTACACTATAGACACTTTCCACCTCCTATGTGCCGTTGTGGCAGCCCCTTTTACGTATAAAAGGAGGCTCGAGGCGTACTGAGGAAGGATTCGGATTTTTTGGGCTAGGGATGCACCGCAGCTAGTTCAAGATCTCAAGAACACCAGATATATACCAAAGCAGGACTAGGGTATTACAGATCGCTTGCGGCCCGAACCTGGATAAAATTCCCCCGCGTTGATCTTCTAAACTCGCTCTTTTTACAGCCCCGTGCCCCGGCAACCGTAGTAGGGATTCCCTGTGATCCCATAGGTGTCATTCCAGAACCCCGATATCTTTGGCACGCCAGGTAGGGGGCACAAGCTGTGAAAATTCTGGTTTTGGAGCCAACTCATCGACTCCTTCGTCGCAATGACTAGGGAGAGGAACGCGATGTCGATCAGCCATGCTCTGGTGCCGTTAGCCAGGCGAGGCGATGCTGTCCTCAGCCTCAACAGCCATCCGCGTGGCGACGGAAAAGCTAAGTCACACAAAACCTTGAGAAATTCCTTTTTTAATATAAGGTTATACTCCTCTAAAAATCTTGCCCCTTGTATGGAAAACCTGTACGCGGTGGAACCCTTCCGCTATTGGCAACGCCCTCATTCTGTTTCGTGTCTGCTCAACAGTTCGAGCGGCCGCACTGAGAATGGTAGGGTGGCTTGCCCGACAGCAAGCTCCCCCTGGCTGGCTGCTAAGGATCCGTCCTTCAAAGCGCCTTAGCATGGGTTTACGCGCCGACAAACCTATCCAACTAGGCATAGGGTGTGTACATACACGAAAAGATCGAACATGAAGATAGCATGCTTCGTTTCAAAGTACTGTAGGCTTTTGTTACATCAATAGTTGCTATGGTTCTAACTTAAGATAAAATTGTCTTGGTCATGAACTCGCAGCGGCGACGAGAAATGGGGTGCCTTGTCCCGGTGCTTGCCCTCCACCCTCTTGACTCCGTCGACACAGCTGATGATGGGCTCGATACGCTCTTCGAGCGCCGTGAGGTCCATACCCTCCGGCAAGCTCTCTAGCGCGTCGGCAAAGTCGACGCTGGGGTTCCAGAACGCCACCTTGGTGAGCACCTTAGTCAGGGTGCCCCGGCAGAGCCTCCGAGACTTATTCGCCAGATAAATTGTTCGATTGGCGCTGAGCTGCTCCAGGGCGCCGAGGACGCCCTCGAAGAACAGGGTCAACCTGGCGTTGGGGCTCACGTTCGGCTCCTGGGAGTGCCTGACATCCGACATGCCCATGATGGCCAGCTTCGCGGAGATCTTCCTGGCGACGTCCACGAGGCGGCTGATCCAGAGGTTTACGCCCTTTACGTAATCGTTGTGCTCGGTGGCGTCATTGCTCCGCAGCCGCTTCTCGTTCTCCAGGGCCTTGTTCAGGGTCTCCTCACGAGCCCCGGCCTCCGAAAGCTTCGCCTCCAAGCCGTCCAGCTTCAGCTTCAGGTCGCTGATGGAGTCGTTGGCCTCGAAGAGCAGCTTAGCCTTGTCGGAGATGGCGACCTGCGCATCTGCGAGAGTGCAGTTGGCCATGTCTCTCTCCTTCGCCAGCCCCAATATCTTCTTCTTCAGCTCCTCCCGCTCCCGCTCCAGCTCCTCCACCTTGCCGGCGTGGTCTAGAGCCAGTGCACTGAGTGTGTCCTTGTGCTTCTGCTCCAGCTCCTGGGTCCGCTGCACAACAATCTTCCCAACCTCCTCGTCCTTGCCGCGGAGCATGGCAGCAAGCGCCCACTCATGCGCAACGAGGTCTTCCTCCTGGCTGTCCAGCAGAGCTTGCTGCTACTGTCGGACGGCTTCATCCTTGGCAGTTTGCTCCTTCGCCTCCTCTTGGACCTTCTTGATGTCGGCCTGCTTGAGGAAGAGCTATCACTTGCGCTCATCCAGCTCATCCTGGGCAGTCCTTGGCTCTTCCCAGGCCTCGTCGAACCAGACCTGCATTTGGGCGACGTGCTCCCCAAAATCGGCCTCTGCCTTGTCCACTGCCGCCATTCTGGACTTCACCTTGTCCTGGTGGGCATGGTGGAGTGCTTGGAGCTTCTGGAAGTTGGCGCTCATGGCCCGAAGAAGCTGCTCCTCCTGAGAATTGCCGTTGCTGGTGCTCGGTTCATCGACAACCTAGAGCCCGGCAATGGCGAGCACCTCATCATCGAAGATCTCCCCTTCGACTAGCGCTCTGGTGCCCGCCGTCTCTGGGAGGCGGATGAACAGGTCGTCGCCCACCCTCAGGTACTATCCCGGGACAGGGGCTGCAGGGGAGGAAGGTTGTTCATTGGCCACCTCCTCCTTGGCGGGCCCCTCGGCGGCCTCGCCGGTAGGCCCTTGCCGGTCTCCTCGGCAGCAGCCTTACCGGCCTCCCCGGCAGCGGTTCCACTGGTCCCCCGGCAGGCCCCTTGCCGGCCTCCTCGGTGGCGGACCTGGCGGCTTCCTCAGCCGCGATCTTGGTAGCCTCAGCTTCGGCGTCCTTGGCGACCTCCCCAATGACGATGTTGATATCCTCCTGGTCCATCGAGGGAGGGTCTGAACACCAAAAAGGAGAACGCAACGAGGCCAAGGTCGAGGTTCAGGATACAAAAAAAGAGAGAGAAAAAAGACAGGGATGGAAGGAAGACAGCTTGCCCGTGCCATGCTGTGGAGAAGTGCTCCCCTCCCCGCCAACATCCGTTGGCGGGACGGAACCCCCAGTGCTCGTGCCTGCCTCCTCCTCCTCCTCCATGCGCGTGGGCTCGGCGGTGTTCGCCCTTGCCAGGGACGCCCCTCTAGGCGGCATGGTCAATGGGGGTGACGTGTCAGGGGTGGCCCTTAGCGGCTCCTCCTGCTGCCGCTTTGCTCCTGCGAGCCCGACAATGTTAGCACTAAGGATTCACGCCCCAACGCCCGTCGACGAGGAGCGAGTAATGAACTTACGTTGGGGGCTGAAGCGGGGGCTGCATTGAGGGCTGGCGTCTAGACTGATCTCCACCACCTCCGGCGTGTGCGAAGTGCTCACTGGGGGCTTATCGCCCATCAAGGCCTTGGCCCTCTTCGCCACCCTCTTGGCCAGCGTCTCCGTCTCCCTGCAAAGGCAAGATCAAGTCTGGAGAAACAGCACGGGCTAAGAGTCAGAAATGATAAAGGGCGAGGTGCTTACTCCTCCTCCTCCTCCTCTGGTCTCCTCTTCCTCTTCGGGTTGAAGGACCCGAGGTCAAAATCGGCCTCTGGATCGCTATCCGAAGCGGAAGGAGAGGGGGATGGGGTCCTGCGTCGCTTGGACAAGGAAGAGGCGGCGGCCGCTGCCTTCTTCTTCACTACTGCAGTCCTCATCTGGCGCCCAGGTTGCGCCTGGGCCTATTGCCCTCCGCATGACACGTTTTCTCTCCGAGGCCTAGGGGTCATCCACCACAGTCTCCTCTTCGGCCGACTCCTCGGCCGCATCTTCAACAAGGGAGGCCCTGGCGCTGCCGCCGCTGGTATCCCCGGCAGACCCCCTCCCAATCAGCGAGCTCTTTCTCTTCTCCAGCTGTGTTGGCCTCGTCCTCCACGGTGCCGACACTGCCAGCCTCCCTGGTGAGTGCCGCCTCCTCCGCCCTGGCGGCAATATATGCCAGCTCCGCCTTGGTGGTGTCGCGGATAAGCAGTGGCTCGTCATGAACATACCTCTCTGACAGGTTGTCGAAGAACTCCTGCACCCGTTTCGCTTCTGGCTCGACCCAACTTGGATCGAGGCCATGTGCGTTGAAGTCCGGCATCATGGTGATGATGTTGGTCTGGCGAGAGTTGTTGCTCAACGGGACCACTCCCGCTGGCAACCCAAACAGAGACTCGCCGGCCCTGGCGGCCTTGCCGGTCCTCTCGACCCCGCTATCTTCATTCACCTTGAGCTGAAAGAGCCTTTGGCAAAAATGGGCATGCCCCAGCACCGTGAAATTGTGCTTCAGGCCAGGGCGGAGCGTCATGATGTCAGCCGCGTTCCTAAAATCCCAGGCCGGCCTCCCCTTGTTTTGCAGCGGGGCGATTCGGCGGTGGATGAAGTTAGTCCCAATCATCTCAAGAGTGAGCCCAGCCGAGGTGAGGCAATGGATCCTGGTGGTGGCAACCATGAGCTTCTTGTCATTCGCGTCGACATCGCTCCAGTCCTTGTCGCAGACCGGCGGCTTCCTACAGACCCGACAGAACTCTTGCGGGTCTTCCTCCTCAATCCAGCACCATCGGCCCCGCCATTCCTCCCACCTCTCCTTCTGAGCACCCTCCGGGTACGTGCCCTTCTCCTGGGTCCTCAGGATCCAGGTGATGCAGCCAGAGATGGCGCCTTCTGGCTGGATGCGAGGGTAGAATTAATAGCGGAAGAGCGTCGTGCTGGGGAGCACTCTGGCGAAGCCCTCGCAGAGGTGAGCGAAGAAAGCCATGCATGCCGCAACGTTCAGCGTGAAATCCAGAAGGTGGAAGCCGTAGGTGTGCTTGACGTCGTTGAAGAAATTCGAGAAAGGGAGGTAGAGCCCACAGGAGAAGTAATCAACGAAGAAGGGATACCGGTTTGGGCCGTCCTAGGCTAAGGCGGCAGGGATGATGCGCGTGGCGGGGTGCCCCGACGTCTCCCTCCCCCACATGGGCCTGAAGTAGTCCCTGAAGGAAATATGCCCTAGAGGAAATAATAAAGTTATTATTTATTTCCTTATATCATGATAAATGTTTATTATTCATGCTAGAATTATATTAACCGGAAACATAATACATGTGTGAATACATAGACAAATAGAGTGTCACTAGTATGCCTCTACTTGACTAGCTCGTTGATCAAAGATGGTTATGTTTCCTAACCATAGACATGAGCTGTCATTTGATTAACGGGATCACATCATTAGGAGAACGATGTGATTGACTTGACCCATTCCGTTAGCTTAACACTTGATCGTTTAGTTTGTTGCTATTGCTTTCTTCATGACTTATACATGTTCCTATGACTATGAGATTATGCAACTCCCGTTTACCAGAGGAACACTTTGTGTGCTACCAAACGTCACAACATAACTGGGTGATTATAAAGGTGCTCTATAGGTGTCTCTGAAGGTACTTGTTGGGTTGGCGTATTTCGAGATTAGGATTTGTCACTCCGATTGTCGGAGAGGTATCTCTGGGCCCACTCGGTAATGCACATCACATAAGCCTTTCAAGCATTGCAACTAATGAGTTAGTTGCAGGATGATGTATTATGAAATAAGTAAAGAGACTTGTCGGTAACGAGATTGAACTAGGTATTGAGATACCGACGATCGAATCTCGGGAAAGCAACATACCGATGACAAAGGGAACAACGTATGTTGTTATTCGGTTTGACCGATAAAGATCTTAGTAGAATATGTGGGAGCCAATATGAGCATCCAGGTTCCACTATTGGTTATTGACCGGAGACGTGTCTCGGTCATGTCTACATAGTTCTCGAACCCGTAGGGTCCGCACGCTTAACGTTTCGATGACAGTTATATTTTGAGTTTATATGTTTTGATGTACCGAAGGTTGTTCGGAGTCCCAGATGTGATCACCGACATGACGAGGAGTCTCGAAATGGTCGAGAAATGAAGATTGATATCTTGGAAGCCTGTGTTTGTATATCGGAAGTGTTCCTGGTGAAATCGGGATTTTACCGGAGTACCAAGGGGTTACCGGAACCCCCCGGGGGGATAATGCGCCATAGTGGGCCTTAGTGGAGAAGAGGAGAGGCGGTCAGGGCAAGGGCCGCGCGCCCCTCCCCCCTAGTCTGAATAGGACAAGGAGAGGGGGTGGGCGTCCCCCCTTTCCTTCTTCTCCTCCACCTCTTTCCCCCTCTTCTCCTAAGCCAACAAGGAAAAGGGAGGCAGTCCTTCTCCCGATAGGAGTAGGACTCCTCTTGGCGCGCCCCCTCCTACCCGGCCGCACCTCCCTCCTTGCTCCTTTATATACGGGGGCATGGGGGCACCCTAGAGACACAACAATTGATCGTTTGATCTTTTAGCCATGTGTGGTGCCCCCCTCCACCATAGTCCACATTGATAATACTGTAGCGGTGCTTAGGCGAAGCCCTGTGTCGGTATAACATCATCATCGTCTCCACGCCGTCGTGCTGACAAAACTCTCCCTCAACACTCGGCTGGATCAGAGTTCGAGGGACGTCATCGGGCTGAACGTGTGCTGAACTCGGAGGTGCCGTATGTTCGGTACTTGATCGGTCGGATCATGAAGACGTACGACTACATCAACCGCATTGTGCTAATGCTTCCGCTTTCGGTTTATGAGAGTATGTGGACAACACTCTCCCCTCTCGTTGCTATGCATCACCATGATCTTGCGTGTGTGTAGGAATTTTTTTGAAATTACTGCGTTCCCCAACAGTGGCATCCGAGCCAGGTTTTATGCGTAGATGTCATATGCACGAGTAGAACACAAGTGAGTTGTGGGCGATATAAGTCATACTGCTTACCAGCATGTCATACTTTGGTTCGGCGGTATTGTTGGATGAAGCGGCCCGGACCGACATTATGCGTACGCTTACGCGAGACTGGTTCTACCGACGTGCTTTGCACACAGGTGGCTGGCGGGTGTCAGTTTCTCCAACTTTAGTTGAACCGAGTGTGGCTACGCCCGGTCCTTGCGAAGGTTAAAACAACACCAGCTTGACAAACTATCATTGTGGTCTTGATGCGTAGGTAAGAACGGTTCTTGCTAAGCCCAGTAGCAGCCACGCAAAACTTGCAACAACAAAGTAGAGGACGTCTAACTTGTTTTTGCAGGGCATGTTGTGATGTGATATGGTCAAGACATGATGCTAAATTTTATTGTATGAGATGATCGTGTTTTGTAACCGAGTTATCGGCAACTGGCAGGAGCCATATGGTTGTCGCTTTATTGTATGCAATGCAATCGCCCTGTAATGCTTTACTTTATCACTAAGCGGTAGCGATAGTCGTAGAAGCAAAAGACTGGCGAGACAACAACGATGCTACGATGGAGATCAAGGTGTCGCGCCGGTGACGATGGTGATCATGACGGTGCTTCGGAGATGGAGATCACAAGCACAAGATGATGATGGCCATATCATATCACTTATATTGGTTGCATGTGATGCTTATCTTTTATGCATCTTATCTTGCTTTGATTGACAGTAGCATTATAAGATGATCTCTCACTAAATTTCAAGATAAAAGTGTTCTCCCTGAGTATGCACCGTTGCCAAAGTTCATCGTGCCCAGACACCACGTGATGATCGGGTGTGATAAGCTCTACGTCCATCTACAATGGGTGCAAGCCAGTTTTGTACATGCTGAATAATCAGGTTAAACTTGACGAGCCTAGCATATGCAGATATGGCCTCGGAACACTGAGACCAAAAGGTCGAGCATGAATCATATAGTAGATATGATCAACATAGTGATGTTCACCATTCAAAGCTACTCCATTTTCACGTGATGATCGGTTATGGTTTAGTTGATTTGGATTAGAGGGATGTCTATCTAAATGGGAGTTCTTAAGTAATATGATTAATTAAACTTAAATTTATCATGAACTTAGTACCTGATAGTATCTTGCTTGTGAGGATGTTAGGCGCCTGACGGGATGTGTTGCCACGCTAAGTAGATTTATTTCCAAGTCTGCCAAGCTTGCCGTGTCGTTCTTTAAAATTTTGAAGAAGGTAGGGCCTATGAAGTGGACCCCGGAAGCAGATGCAACTCTGAAGGAATTGAAGGCCTACCTATCGTCTAGGCCTCCCTTGGTTGCACCCAAACCCCAAGAGTCGTTGTTTCTATACTTGGCGACAACCAACCAAGTGGTCAGTGCGGCCTTGGTAGCATAACGAGAAGTGGATGAGGCAGAAAGTGGGGCAGATAACGGTAGGGTCAGAAAAGGATAAGGACAACAATGAGCATAGCAACGAGAGCAACACCAAGGACGCGGCAAGGAATAAAGTGGTGCAGCACCTAGTGTACTTCGTCAGCTCCTTGTTACAAGGGGCTAGATTGAGGTACTCTGGCGTGCAAAAGTTGATCTCTGGTCTCATTATGGCCTCAAGGAAACTGCGCCACTACTTCCAGGCCCATGAGATCACGGTTGTCACTCGTTTTCCGTTCCAAAGGATACTCCGAAACCCTGAGGCTACTAGCAGAATAGTGGAGTGGGTTTTGGAGTTATCCAGCTTTGGTTTGAAGTTTTAGAGAACATCAACTATTCAGAGCAGGGCGCTAGTAGAGTTTATTGCAGAATGGACACCAGCCCCTGATGAGGAAGTGACAGAGACAGCTATCCCCGGCAAGGAATCGCCCCAAGAATGGATTATGTATTGTGATGGTGCTTTTTCCCTACAAGGTGCAGAGGCTGGCGTGCTTCTTGTTTCCCCCTCCGGGGAGCACTTGAAGTACGTCGTCCAAATGCTCTTTGCCCGGGAAGAAGCCACTAACAATACAGCTGAGTATGAAGGGCTCCTTGCCGGGCTCAGAATTGCAGCAGAATTGGGAATCAAGAAGCTGATCATACGAGGAGATTCACAACTTGTGGTGAGACAAGTCAACAAGGATTATCAAAGCCCATTGATGGAAACATACGTGGAGAAAGTGAGGAGATTGGATGAGCACTTTGACGGGTTGCAAACAGAGCACGTACCCCGTGCGGAAAATAGCATAGCTGATCACCTGTCAAAGTGTGCTTCTTAGAAGCTTCCTGTGGAACCATGAACTTTTGTTCTCCATCTCTCTCAGCCCTCCGTATCACCAGCCACAATGGCCTGGAAAAGGAGAAAGTTGGACTACGGTAAGCCTCTCCCGATCGGGCCGTCCGCTCCCAATAGAGACCCTGCTGGAAACAACTCCTCACAGCCTGCTAGACCATCCCCTCCAGCCAGGCCCATGGACCCCGTGAACGAGGCTGGTGCTCCCGTAGTAGAGGAGGTGCCGCAAGTCCTTGTTGCCGAGCCCCAGGCTCGAACTTGGGCAAGGCACATCATCTGCTTTCTCCAAACCCGAGAACTTCCCGGCGACCAAGATGAAGCTGGGAAAGTAGCCTGGAGGTCCAGTATGTATCAATTTGTCAATGACACTCTATACAAAAGGAGGCCCAATGGGGTGAACTCGAAATGTGTCTGCCAGGAGGATGGAAAGGAACTGTTGGCTGAGATTCACAAAGCAATGTGTGGCTCACACATTGGATCAAGGGCATTAGTTGGGAAAGCATTCCGGCAAGGATTCTATTGGCCCACAGCCCTCCAAAATGCGGTCGAGCTCGTCACGACATGTGAAGCCTGCCAGTTCCATTCCAAGAGAACACACCTGCCTGCCCAAGCCCTTCAGACAATCCCTTTATCATGGCCATTTTCGGAATGGGCGCTCGATATCCTCAGCCCCTTCCCCCGAGCAATTGGGGCTTTGAATTCTTGTTTGTTGCCATCGACAAGTTTACAAAGTGGCCGGAAGTGACTGCCGTGAGAAAGGTGACTGCTTAGTCAGCTATCAAGTTCTTGAAAGAATTGGTGTGTGTTTTGGAGTTCCGGCAAGGATCATCACCGACAACGGCACCCAATTCACGAGCCACACCTTCATGCAATATGATTGTACCCTCGGATGCAATATCTCATTCGCCTCTATGGCACACCCCCGGAGCAATGGACAAGCTGAGAGGGCGAACGCTGAAGTGCTACGTGGACTCAAGACAAGAAATTTCGATACGCTGTAGAAGCACGGTAGGTGGTGGATCGGGGAGCGGCCAGTAGTTCTCTGGTCCCTTTGAACAACACCTAACCGAGCTACCGGGCAGACTCCCTTCTCCCTACGCTATGGGGCAGAAGCAGTTATCCCCACGGAACTCATTTACGAGTCCCCTCGAGTGCTTGCCTACGACGAAGTAACGCAAGATCAGCACTGGCGTGACCATGCTGTGCTACTCAAGGAGAACCGTCTCCGAGCTGCTATGCATGCTGCATGCTACCAGCAAGCCCTGCCCCGCTATCACAGCCACAGGGTTCATGCCCGGTGTTTTGAGGAAGGGGACCTTGTCCTTAGGCACGTTTAGTCTGCCAAGGGTACAAACAAGCTGTTACCAAAGTGGGAAGGCCCTTACCGGGTGGTATGAGTCACCAGACCCGGTGCAGTCCGTCTGGAGATCGAAGATGGCACTCAGTTGCAAAACTCATGGAATATTGAGCATCTCCGCAAGTACTACCCATAAGGCCCGAGGCTGTCGGGCACTGCCCGGCACCCACCTTTTGTACAGGCCTTGCCTCAGCTACATGTAACCACTTGTACAAAGCCAGGGCGATGACCCCGTGCAAGAGAAAATAAAGAAGCGTTGTAGGGCCCCCCCAACTAAGATTGCATGCATGCATGAGCACACCAAGATCACTGCATAAGCATTTCATGAGCATTTGCATATGCATATAGACAGGATCGCATCCTGCATTCATTCTCATGTACATGAAGTTGCAGGTTCCTGCCGCAAACTTGGCTTCGACAAGGGACGAGAAGATTGCATGGCACAGTGATTCCCGACAAGACAAACATATGAGTTTTACCTCTTGTCCATTAGTGTTCTGTAAAGCCATAACTTTGCATGAGAAAACCTCGCCTCTCTTTTGAAACTTAGGTGTTCCCATCCATGACTCGAACGTTGCTTGAGTCAGAATGGTTGTAGTAGCCTTTGGTAAAACGAAGCTGGCGAGGGGCTGGCCCCTCTGTCTGTCCCCCGGTAGACATAGCTCTCCGGCAGACAAAGAGGGTGCCGACAGGATATCTTGCTGGGGAAAACTTGTTTACTCTCATTATAGAGGCACTCCACCTCTGCATGGACATACACATGCACGGGTTCCCGGCAAGGTTCATGTTTTTCATTCATATGCTGAAACAAGTACAAGCATTACAGAACACAAAGATGGACTCGAGAGATTACATTATTTGAATTAAAATTTGGCGATTGCTTACAAGTTTAAGACTGGAAAAAGATAAGTACCCTATAACCCCTCTTTTCCTTTCTCTGCTCCTCCTCCCCAGGATATTGAAACAAGAGGGAAAGGAGAATAAAAGGAGCACATAGGAGAGGGCGGTGATGAAGGGGCCGGTGGAGCGGTCATCCGCCGCGGTCCGCAGGTGGCGTGCACTCAGGAGCTGCGCAAGGTGACGAGCAAGGCCTGTCGCCCATCCCGAACAAAAAATGGGGAGAGAAGAGGGAGCAGGCAGAAACAGTAGCGGCATCGCCCACAACGGGCATGCAACGCTACCGTCGCTTTGGTGGACAGGAAGGCGCGCCTCTCATCGACAACATCCCTAAGACATCTGGGAGGGGCAATGCTCTGATTACCAATGATCTCCAGCCCCGCCTCCCGGCTGAGCCTCGAAAAGACCAAGAGATTCACCCCGCCAAGGACCAGGCTCACTCCCCGAGCGTCAGCACCAGCATGGGGCAACAATAACCCCAAACAAGATCCCGGGGGCTGGCCCCAGGCTCTTCTCTTCGGCATCACCAGCGGAAGCATAGAACAAGGGAAGAAGAGGGGGAATGTAGAGATGGATGACTCTGCCATCCTCTGCCCCTCCCTTTTATAGGCCGAGCAAGGAAGGGCAGCTGCTCCATCAACGGGTGACCACCGCCCTCCTCCGCAAATTCAAAGCAGGTGGACCCTCTCCAAGATGCTCTCTCACACCACGCGCCTCCGTTACCTACCCCTCATGATGCATGCAGCATACGTGGCCAAGTATAAGGGCGTGCTATGGGAAGAGTAAATTTGCAGTTTCTACCCCGTGCGCTAAAGTCATTCACGTGCCATCACTGGAGCGGCCCAACCACTATTGGCTTTATACCATGCGCGGGGAAACCGGAAACTGGCCTGAAATCAAGGCTAAGGAAGCAGCAATGGAAACCTCAAGGGGCCAACCCCTTCAGTGACCCTGCCTGTGTACTTATTAGGCCCTACCCCGACGACGCTCAGCAGCGCGTTCGGGGCAGGCCCGGGGGCTTCTGTCGGTGCAACAAACCCTGGGTCCATTGCCCAGACTATGCACAGATACAAGAGCAAGATTGAGGCACCTGCTTAAGTCAGAGATTGAGGGACCAAGAGATTTGAAGAATCAACACACAGTTCAGAAGGACCAAGATCAAGCCAGAGGGGCAATATATTGACAACAAAAGGGCCTCCCTTGCCGGGCAGGCGAGCCCGACAAGGGGCGAGGCCACCACTAGAAGAAGGCAACCCAGGCACCCCAGCAAGGATTGACGGGGCTTGCGGGGGTAGAACCACCCCACCAACCACTCAAGCATGACCCACGTCGTCAATCAGTGTGGTGTCAAGCCGCAAGGTGATTAAGTGGCAGCCATTCGCCAGATGGCAGCCATTTCCTTCAGAAGAAACCCGTCCTGCGATGTGTCAAGGGAACATGCACGGAGCTGGCAAGATAGCCCGGCAAGCCTTACTGGGAAACTAGTGATGTGACACTAAGTGGTGCATTTAATGCACCCTGTCAGCCTGCAGAGTTAGGTATGATAGCATTGTTTGCTATCATATCAGTGGATAATGACTACTTTGCCATGGTGGTGACCCCTTGATCTATAAAAGGAGGCCCATGGCACCCATAGGAAGGGTTGGAAAGTTGACAAACCCACACGCCCATACGCGCGTAGCCGCTGCCGCCCCAAGGCAACCCCTGTCGGGCAAGTGTACTATGTGTCACCACCTCCATTCCACCATCAATCCAGCAAAGCAGGAGTAGGGTTTTACGCCTCACGGCGGCCCGAACCTTGGTAAATTGCTTGTGTGCTCTGTGTCGTGCTGTCGTGCGTCTGCTCTTTGCGCAACGCGACGTCCCCCTACCGAACAAGCAAGGGGCCTCCTGGTCCCATAGGTGGCCGTGGATATCCCGCGATAGTCATGGAAGTGGACACTTCCGTGATGATAACTTTGGTATTGTCATGGAACACTTCTACAACAACACAGGTATGACTATCTTGATTTTATCATAAAGTCGTCATGGATGTACATGCATGACAGAAAACGTGACCTACTGTGACAAACATGTATCATCACGGAAGTGGTATCTTTTATAGTGACTATATGACCCACGTTCGACCTTTCGATATCCAGTGTTCCGAGACCATGCCTGTACAAGCTAGGATCGTCAAGTTTAACCCAAGTATCACTGGTACGCGTCGGTGCTATACAAAAGGTTTTTGACCCCTTTCTGCGATGGCATTTGGAACCGTCGCCTAGTGAGTGACGGTGATAGGGGGTCCTTCCCACACGACCCGGCAACCGTCGGGGATATGCCTTCCTGGCACACACGCTCGGCAAAATGAGGTCGTGTGCTACCGAGGAGCGCTCAAATACGGAAATACGTACATTAGAGCTAAAAATACAATTATACAGGCGAAATTGTTTCCTGTCGCAAGTACATCCCACACAGTCAGTCCCCGCTAAACGTTTTCGTTCGTATGTACATCCCACATAGTCGCTCCAAGGAAAATATTTCCATTCACAGGTACATCACACAGAATTTTCCCCATTAAATCGTTTGTGATAGCGTTGCCATTGCACATGATATTAACAATTTTATCGTTTGCGTTATTGAATGCATCACACATGGTGCGTAGAACAAACTATGTGGCAAAGGCTGCCCATCACACACAGTTTTTATGTGGTAAACTTTTGCGCAAGGTGGCCTAACGCAAACAGTTTTCAAGAGAAGGTCGTGTGTGATTGTTCATTGATCCAACACGGTTTATTCCTAGAAACTGTGTGTGTTGCCTGAGGTCATCGCCCACGTTGTTTTCTCAATAACCATTTGCAATAGGAAAACCCAATTAGCAGGCTAATTTCCCTATTATTAATAATCCATTTACTAATCTAATTGACATTCATGTTAAGCACATAATATATATCATTTCCGTATTAAGGAAGTAGGATTTCATAATTGAAATACATCCAAGTACAACATGATATAGCTTAAGCACTCAGCTACCCCATTACACAACTTTACCAGCACCAAGTTTCACATGCAACATCTAGAACCTTTCTAAATTAGCATCATAGATGGTACATAGACAGATGCATCTCATCTGGAGAACTGCTAAAGGGAAGGCGAATATTGAGCCTTCATTCATGTTGAAGGTCTGTGCAACTTTAGGCCAGTGCCTGTGGATGATTGACCGTCCATCCTTCGACTTCTTGAGGAACACTTCAATATTGAACCATGGGTGTTGTATGAAAACTTTCCTCGGCTCCTGACCACAGAGGTGGTTTGAGAGGTAATCATCAGTGAACCCTGAAAACAAGGATGTGCATAAATATCTTCTCTATATTGGAAATGGGGCAAAGGAATAAAATAAGGCAAGGTATAATAGTTAGTACTGTTGGAAATATGCCCTAGAGGCAATAATAAATAAGTTATTATTATATTTCTTTGTTCATGATAATAGTCTTTTATTCATGCTATAACTGTATTATCCGGAAATCGTAATACACGTGTGAATACATAGACCACAATATGTCCCTAGTGAGCCTCTAGTTGACTAGCTCGTTGTGATCAATAGATAGTCATGGTTTCCTGGCTATGGACATTGGATGTCGTTGATAACGGGATCACATCATTAGGAGAATGATGTGATGGACAAGACCCAATCCTAAGCATAGCACAAAGATCGTGTAGTTCGTTTGCTAGAGCTTTGCCAATGTCAAGTATCTCTTCCTTTGACCATGAGAGCGTGTAACTCCTGGATACCGTAGGAGTGCTTTGGGTGTATCAAACGTCACAACGTAACTGGGTGACTATAAAGGTGCACTACAGGTATCTCCGAAAGTATCTATTGTTTTATGCGGATCGAGACTCGGATTTGTCACTCCGTGTAAACGGAGAGGTATCTCTGGGCCCACTCGGTAGGGCATCATCATAATGTGCACAATGTGACCAAGGGGTTGATCACGGGATGATGTGTTACGGAACGAGTAAAGAGACTTGCCGGTAACGAGATTGAACAAGGTATCGGTATACCGACGATCGAATCTCGGGCAAGTAAAATACCGCTAGACAAAGGGAATTGTATACGGGATCGATTGAGTCCTTGACATCGTGGTTCATCCGATGAGATCATCGTGGAACATGTGGGAGCCAACATGGGTATCCAGATCCCGCTGTTGGTTATTGACCGGAGAACGTCTCGGTCATGTCTGCATGTCTCCCGAACCCGTAGGGTCTACACACTTAAGGTTCGATGACGCTAGGGTTATAAAGGAAGCTTGTATGTGGTTACCGAATGTTGTTCGGAGTCCCGGATGAGATCTCGGACGTCACGAGGAGTTCCGGAATGGTCCGGAGGTAAAGATTTATATATAGGAAGTCATGTTTCGGCCATCGGGACAAGTTTCGGGGTCATCGGTATTGTACCGGGACCACCGGAAGGGTCCCGGGGGCCCACCGGGTGGGGCCACCTGCCCCGGGGGGCCACATGGGCTGTAGGGGGTGCGCCTTGGCCTACATGGGCCAAGGGCACCAGCCCCAAGAAGCCCATGCGCCTAGGGAACCCTAGAGGGAAGAGTCCTCAAGGGGGAAGGCACCTCCGAGGTGCCTTGGGGAGGATGGACTCCTTCCCCCCCTCTTGGCCGCACCCCTTTCTTGGAGGAAGGGGCAAGGCTGCGCCTCCCCCCTCTCCCTTGCCCCTATATATAGTGGAGGGGAGGGAGGGCATCCATACCTGAGCCCTTGGCGCCTCCCTCCCTCCCGTGACACCTCCTCCTCTCCCGTAGGTGCTTGGCGAAGCCCTGCAGGATTGCCACGCTCCTCCATCACCACCACGCCGTTATGCTGCTGCTAGATGGAGTCTTCCTCAACCTATCCCTCTCTCCTTGCTGGATCAAGGCGTGGGAGAAGTCACCGGGCTGTACGTGTGTTGAATGCGGAGGTGCCGTCCGTTCGGCACTAGGATCATCGGTGATTTGAATCACGACGAGTACGACTCCATCAACCCCGTTCACTTGAACGCTTCCGCTTAGCGATCTACAAGGGTATGTAGATGCACTCTCCTTCTACTCGTAGCTGGTTTCTCCATAGATAGATCTTGGTGACGCGTAGGAAAATTTTGAATTTCTGCTACGTTCCCCAACAGTGGCATCATGAGCTAGGTCTATTGCGTAGATTCTTTGCACGAGTAGAACACAAAGTAGTTGTGGGCGTTGATGTTGTTCAATATGCTTACCGTTACTAGTCCAATCTTGTTTCGATGGTATTGTGGGATGAAGCGGCCCGGACCGACCTTACACGTACTCTTACGTGAGACAGGTTCCACCGATTGACATGCACTTGGTGCATAAGGTGGCTAGCGGGTGCCAGTCTCTCCCACTTTAGTCGGAATGGATTCGATGAAAAGGGTCCTTATGAAGGGTAAATAGCAATTGGCATATCACGTTGTGGTCTTGCGTAGGTAAGAAACGTTCTTGCTAGAAACCCATAGCAGCCACGTAAAGCATGCAACAACAATTAGAGGACGTCTAACTTGTTTTTGCAGGGTATGCTATGTGATGTGATATGGCCAAGAAGAATGTGATGAATGACATGTGATGTATGAGATCGATCATGTTCTTGTAATAGGATTCACGACTTGCATGTCGATGAGTATGACAACCGGCAGGAGCCATAGGAGTTGTCTTTATTTTTTATATGACCTGCGTGTCATTGAAGAACGCCATGTAACTTACTTTACTTTATTGCTAAACGCGTTAGCCATAGAAGTAGAAGTAGTCGTTGGCGTGACAACTTCATGAAGACACGATGATGGAGATCATGATGATGGAGATCATGGTGTCATGCCGGTGACGATGATGATCATGGAGCCCCGAAGATGAAGATCAAAAGGAGCAAAATGATATTGGCCATATCATGTCACTATTTGATTGCATGTGATGTTTATCATGTTTATGCATCTTGTTTGCTTAGAACGACGGTAGTAAATAAGATGATCCCTTACAAAATTTCAAGAAGTGTTCTCCCCTAACTGTGCACCGTTGCTACAGTTCGTCGCTTCTAAGCACCACGTGATGATCGGGTGTGATGGATTCTTACGTTCACATACAACGGGTGTAAGACAGTTTTACACAGCGAAAACACTTAGGGTTAACTTGACGAGCCTAGCATGTGCAGACATGGCCTCGGAACACGGAGACCGAAAGGTCGAGCATGAGTCGTATAATAGATACGATCAACATGAAGATGTTCACCGATGATGACTAGTCCGTCTCACGTGATGATCGGACACGGCCTAGTTGACTCGGATCATGTGATCACTTAGATGACCAGAGGGATGTCTATCTGAGTGGGAGTTCATAAGATGAACTTAATTATCCTGAACATAGTCAAAAGACCTTTTGCAAATTATGTCGTAGCTCACGCTATAGTTCTACTGTTTAGATATGTTCCTAGAGAAAATATAGTTGAAAGTTGATAGTAGCAATTATGCGGACAGTAGAAAGCTTATGCACCGCTCAGTGTGTTGAACCCCAATCGTCGTCTGTGGATGTTGCGAACATCGGAAATGCACGTTTTGATAACTACGTGATAGTTCAGTTAGACGGTTTAGAGTAGAGGCACCAAAGACGTTTTTCGAAACGTCGCGGAACATATGAGATGTTTCGAGGGCTGAAATTGGGATTTCAGGCTCGTGCCCACGTCAAGAGGTATGAGACCTCCGACGATTTTCTTAGCCTGCAAACTAAGGAGAGAAGCTCAATTGTTGAGCTTGTGCTCAGATTGTCTGAGTACAACAATCACTTGAATCAAGTGGGAGTTGATCTTCCAGATGAAATAGTGATAGTTTCTCCGAAGTCATTACCACCAAGCTGCTAGAGCTTCGTGATGAACTATAACATATCAGGGATAGATATGATGATCCTTGAAATATTCGCGTTGTTTGACACCGCGAAAGTAGAAATCAAGAAGGAGCATCAATTGTTGATGGTTGATGAAACCACTAGTTTCAAGAAGGGCAAGGGAAAGAAGGGATACTTCATGAAACGGCAAATCAGCTGATGCACCAATGAAGAAACCCGAGGTTGAACCCAAACCCGAGACTAAGTGCTTTTGTAATAAGGGGAACAACCACTGGAGCAGAATTACCCTAGATACTTGGTAGATGAGAAGGCTGGCAAGGTCGATAGAAGTATATTGGATATACATTGTGTTAATGTGTACTTTACTAGTACTCCTAGTAGCACCAGGGTATTAGATACCGGTTCGGTTGCTAAGTGTTAGTAACTCGAAATAAAAGCTACGGAATAAACGAAGACTAGCTAAAGGTGAGCTGACGATATATGTTGGAAGTGTTTCCAAGTTTGATGTGATCAAACATCGCACGCTCCCTCTACCATCAAGATTAGTATTAAACCTAAAATGGTTTATTGAATCTCGATCGTAGTGATACACATTTTCATGCCAAAAGATATAAGATAGTAATGATAGTACCACTTACTTGTGGCGCTGCCATGTAAGTCATAATGGTATAAAACGCATGAAGAAGCTCCATGTTGATGGATCTTTGGACTCACTCATTTTTGGAAAGTTTGAGACATGCGAACCATGTCTATTGGTATGAAGAAACTCCATGCAAATGGATCGTTTGGACTCACTTGATTTTGAATCACTTGAGATATGCAAATCATACCACATGGACAAGATGACTGAAAAGCCTCACTTTCAGTAAAATGGAACAAGATAGCAACTTGTTGGAAGCAACACATTTTGATGTGTGCAGTCCAATGAGTGCTGAGGCATGCAGTGAATATCGTTATGTTCTTACTTCACAGATGATTCGAGTAGATGTTGAGAATATTTACTTGATGAAACACAAGTCTGAATTATTGAATGGTTCAAGTAATTTCAGAGTGAAGTAGGAGATCATTGTGACAAGAGGATAAAATGTCTATGATACGATCATAGAGATGAATATCTGAGTTACGAGTTTTGGCACACAATTAAGACAATGTGGAAATTGTTTCATAATTAATACCGCCTGGAACACCATAGTGTGATGGTGTGTCCGAACATCATAGTTGCACCCTATTGGATATGGTGCGTACCATGATGTCTCTTATCGAATTACCACTATCGTTCATGGGTTAGGCATTAGAGACAACCACATTCACTTTAAATAGGGCACCACGTAATTCCGATGAGATGACACTGTATGAATTATGGTTTAGAGAAACCTAAGTTGTCGTTTCTTAAAGGTTTGGGGCTGCGACGCTTAAGTGAAAAAGTTTCAGGATTAAGCTCGAACCCAAAGCGGATAAAATGCATCTTCATAGGACACCCAAAACAGTTGGGTATAGCTCCTAATTCAGATCCGAAAGCAATATGGATTGTTTCTTGAATCGGGTCCTTTCTCGAGGAAAGGTTTCTCTCGAAAGAGTTGAGTGGGAGGATGGTGGAGACTTGATGAGGTTATTGAACCGTCTCTTCAACTAGTGTGTGGCAGGGCACAGTAAGTTGTTCCTGTGGCACCTACACCAATTGAAGTGGAAGCTTATGATATTGATCATGAAACTTCGGATCAAGTCACTACCAAAACTCGTAGGACGACAAGGACACGTACTACTTCGGAGTGGTAAGGTGATCCTGTCTTGAAGGTCATGTTGCTAGACAACAATGAACCTACGAGCTATGGAGAAGCGATGGTGGGCCCGAATTCCGACAAATGGTTAGAAGCCATGAAATCCGAGATAGTATCCATATATCAGAACAAAGCATGGACTTTGATGGACTTTCCCGATGATCGGCAATCCATTGAGATAAATGGATCTTTTAAGAAGAAGACAGACGTGGATGGTAATGTCACCATCTATGAAGCTCGACTTGTGGCGAAGTGTTTTCCGACAAGTTCAAGGAGTTGACTACGATGAGATTTTCTCACTCGTAGCGATGCTTAAAGTCCGTCGGAATCATGTTAGCATTAGCTGCATTTATGAAATCTGGCAGATGGATGTCAAGACAAGTTTCCTTACTAGTTTTCGTAAGGAAAGGTTGTATGCAATACAATCAGAAAAGTTTTGTCGATCCTAAGGATGCTAAAAGGTATGCTAGCTCCAGGGATCCTTTTAAGGACTGGAGTAAGCATCTCGGAGTTGGAATGTACGCTTTGATGAGATGATCAAAGATTTTGGATTTATACAAAGTTTATAAGAAACTTGTATTTCCAAAGAAGTGAGTGGGAGCACTATAGAATTTCTGATGAGTATATGTTGTTGACATATTGATGATCAGAGATGATGTAGAATTTCTAGAAAGCATATAGGGTTATTTTGAAAGTGTTTTTCAATGGAAAGCCTGGATTAAGCTGCTTGAGCATTAAGCATCAAGATCTATAAGGATAGATCAAAACGCTTAATGGTACTTTCAAATGAGCACATACCTTGACATGATCTTGAAGGTGTTCAAGATGGACCAGTCAAAGAAGGAGTTCTTGCCTGAGTTGTAAGGTACGAAGTTAAGACTTAAAGCTCAACCACGGCAGAATAGAGAGAAAGGACGAAGGTCGTCCCCTATGCTTGAGATGTAGGCTCTTCAGTATGCTATGCTGTGTACCGCACCTGAAGTGTGCCTTGCCATGAGTCAGTCAAGGGGTACAAGAGTGATCCATGAATGGATCACAGGACAGCGGTCAAAGTTATCCTTAGTAACTAGTGGACTAAGGAATTTTCTCGATTATGGAGGTGGTAAAAGAGTTCGTCGTAAAGGGTTACGTCGATGCAAGCTTAACACCTATCCGGATAGCTCTGAGTAGAGATACCGGATACGTATAATGGAGCAACAATTTAGAATAGCTCCAAGTAGAACAGTTATTTTGGAATAGCTCCAAATAGAACGTGGGAGCTACATCTAGGAGATGACATAGAGATTTGTAAAGCACACACGGATCTGAAAGGTTCAGACCCATTGACTAAAACCTCTCTCACAAGCAGAACATGACCAAACCCCAGATCTCATTGAGTCTTGATCACATGATGATGTGAACTAGTTTAGTGACACTAGTAAACTCTTTGGATGTTGGTCACATGGTGATGTGACCTGTCAGTGTTAATCACATGGTGATGTGAACTAGATTATTGACTCTAGTGCAAGTGGGAGACTGTTGGAAATATGCCCTAGAGGCAATAATAAATAAGTTATTATTATATTTCTTTGTTCATGATAATAGTCTTTTATTCATGCTATAACTGTATTATCCGGAAATCGTAATTTGGGGCAGGTTTGGGCATATGATTCTCATAAATCACAACTTCTCACAACAATCATGATGGTTTCGGTAGGGAACGTGCCACCTTTGGGGACGAAACGATATCCATTGCCTCTTATTGCTGTCAAAAAAATTCTCGTGTCAACATAGAACAACAGGAGTGTTGTGTAAATTTTTGTGATTTTTCGGGGTTCGTTTGGACATTTTTATGCATTAATTGAGTTTTCAATGCATTTATGTGCATAATTCAAATTTGAACTACATGCACATGCTCCAGTGCATATAAATTGGTTGAAAAATCAAATCTTTGCCCTTGGGTGCATGCTTAGGTCCAATCCAAGAAATGGGAATGAATTTCAAACACCAGGGCACCGTTGATTGTCGGCAAAATGTTGATATACTTTGTTTTTTAAATTCTAGTAAATCCAAAACTCGTCTGAAATTCATGAAAATTGGCATGCTATCATGGAATGGCACCCGACATGCTGTGCTATTTTTTGTGTCCATTTTGAGACAAGGCGCACTCGAATAACATCCAACAAAGTCATTTTGGAAAAAATTGCTGCCACTTTAATATCTCAAACGTTCGTATAATTCAAAATGTGTGTGTTCTGTTAACAATTCACATGACACCACGTCTCTTGGTTTTAATGGCTATAGGTTTTAATGGCTCTTGTTCACAAACGTTTTAGATAGAACACCCTATGCAAAGTGAGAGCAGGATTTGTGCATCTCTTGAATGCAAACGATTATTTTGGATGACCCGTGTGCAACCACTTACAAACAATTTCGTAAGATTTGCATCTGTCATATCGGGTATGCTGCCATTTGTCGAACTAGAAAGATTGAAATTTGTTGATCTAGTAACATTGCCATTTGTCAACCTTGTAACGCTGCGATTTGTCAAAATATGAAGCTAAAAATCACTAGCAGTATCTAATTTTTGCAACTAAAATTCAGTAATTAAGCATAGATGGAGGCGAGGAGGCGTGTTCAGCCAGGCGTGCATCGGGTGGTACAGTACTATTTGATTTGACAGCGGACGTCGCAGTTCCCGATACGGCTTTAATTAATGCAGACGAGGGAGATGGTAGTGGTTCCCGAAATGTTGAACGACCAATGATGCATCCTCCTTCAATTAGCATCGTGTGAATGCATGAGGGAAGTAATGGGAGGAGGACCGGGAAAAGAGGCAGCACGATGTGAATGCAACGCAGTTTGCACTCATATAAAGGTGCCCCTCCATTCCAATGCATCTACCACATCGTACGCACCTAGAATTTGCCTAAGCACCTACCGTAATAAGCGCAAAAGTGCTCACTCCAGACCCATGGCAGCGATGCGCGCGAGTGGCCAGCGGCTGTGCCAGATGGTCCATGACGCCGGCCTGCGGCATGGCACCGAGGATTTTCTCCAGACGGTGTTGGCGACCGGCTGCGGATGGCCGCCGTCAACACCAACTACGACTCTTGGTATGACCAGATGATCGTTGCCACCACTAACAAGTTCACCATTGTCAAGAAGCTCGCGGACGACATTGCCGTACTCCACCAGCCCACGCGCCCGGGCTCCTCATTGCCTGCCACCCTAATCAGCCTCCATGGTTGGAACCTCTTTCAAGCACTGGTGGCCCTGCGATTGCCCGCCGATGCCACGAAGAATGTCCACCAGGAGGTCGCGTTCACTGCGAGGCGCCTCACCCTGCAAGAATTCGTCGACCTACACATCCACGTGTATGAGCGAATCGTGTACATAGGTATCTACAAGGCCTTGGATGCCTTTGCTGAGAAGCACCTTGACCTCACCACAAAATCCGTCACTCCTTAGCCATTGGTCGATGGCCCGGCGCACTGAGTTGAGGAGGAGGAGGTCGTACGTTGATGGATGCATCTTTCTTCTTGCCTCCTGTAACCACCACTGCGATTGCATCATCGTGGCCTTAATTCTTATTGTGCTATTGCATTCTCGTTCCAGTCAATACAGACATGTGCGGTATCTTTGCTTAACTATATGCATCACTATAACTAGTACTCCATCCGTCAAATTATAAGTTGTGATGCCAGTGTTTGGGGCCGGCACATGATCACGCACGTTCGTGTGCATGCGGTTGCGCCGGGCGTTTGGCTGCACCCGCCGTGCCCACCACGACGCCGGTCCCCGTGCGCTTGTCTGCACTCGCCGCGCCCATGCCCGTGTGCGCGCCCCCCTCGGTGGCATGGGACGCTGCCATCGACCGCTACCTCTCAGCGGCGCCAGTTTCCGTCCTCCCGCGCCCCGCCCGTCGATCGCGCGACGACATGATGTTTGATTTACAAGTGTAGAACATTTTGTGCTGCCTTCAATACTTCAACAATGGCGTCCTGAAGGATGACAATGACAACGACGGTGCGACACGCCGCCTCCGCCCTCGCCGGAAATAGTTTTTTGGGGTTTAATACTATATCTCGAATTCTCAATCATATGAATATAAATTCGCAGTGTGACTGAATGAAAGATATGGTTTGAACGAACTTGCGTTTTTCTCCCTTAATGTGCAGACTTGACAAACAATTTTCTTTTGAAAATAACGTCAATGGTTTTTAAATATAAAACACTCATCGCAAACGTTTTAGTTAGAACACCCTTATGCAAACCGACAACTTCCCCAGGAAGCCAAGGGAAAATGTGCCGAGCAGGATTTGTGCAGCTCTTGATTGCAAACATTTTAGATAGTGAGAGCTATGGTCTTCCCCCTTAAGTCAAGGGAAAATTTGTAGTGCAGGATTTGTGCATCCCTTCAACGCAATCGATTGTTTTGGATGACCCGTGTGCAACCATGTAGAAACAATTGGGTAAGATTTGCATCTGTCATATTGGGTATGTTGCCATTTGTCAAACTGGAAAGATTGACATTTGTTTATCTAGTAACGTTGCCATTTGTCAACCTTATAACACTGCTATTTGTCAAAATAAGTAGCTAAAAATCACTAGCACTATCTAATTTTTGCAACTAAAATCAGTAGCACTGTTCATATGGACACCACTAGCAGGTGTGACTTGATGGACGCATATGCAAATGTACCATTGATTACATACAACAAGTCATCAACCCTCAACGACAACGAGGATACATGTTGGATTATAGATCATTTCCAACAAAACATTCTAGTAAAGTAAAGTTTTTCTCACACAACAAATAAGATAACGATGAAATGAACTTCAGCTCAACCACTCGTCAGCACTGGAAACACTTGCTTTGAACCAGAAGTGAATCTCTGGGAAGGGCCAGCTACTGTCAATTTCGAGACCAATGCAGGACTGATCATCCAGGCTAAAGCGGCCTATTTCAATACCCATATTGTGATAGCCACGGTAGGGAAGCATAGCAATGTCTGAGTTATAGATACAGTTGTGTCTCATAAATGGTAGTAACATTGTGTCAACAGCAGCTGGATCGCCTTTCACCATCATTGGATAATTTTGTCCAAGGAAGAGCGAGTTTCTCCAAGACTGTCAATACTGAACCAGGGAGAAGGTGTTGGCGCTAGCACACTAGTATCCATCCCGAATACCCTGACATGGATGTTGGAATAGGTCTGGAGAGTGCGACCATGTGAGACAACACCTGCTTCCTTAGTAACATCAGCAGTGCCCTGTATACAGACAAGAAGAGGTGATCCATCAGAATAAGTTGCCAGGCGCCACTGAGTATATGGGTGTTGCTCGTCCTCATGCTCGTGATCATCAACATCGTCATCTCCCCCTTGGTTATAAATTTTTTCAAGTATAGGTGGTAGAATGTTCACAGGACCTTGGAAACACAAGAAGGTTAATTAGTAAAGGGAAACTAGCTAGCTAACCCGCATGCATGTGGATGAAACAATTATAATTACACTGGAAGAAAAACGTACCGAAACCATAAGGATTCCATGCAAAACACAGTGCCACGAGTGGTGGCAGCAAACACAAGACCCTCGTATTGAATTGCATCAAAGTACTCATTTGTGTACAAAAATTGATTTTTGAGCAATATCCATCGAGTCGTGGAAGCAAGGACGGCAACAAACTTGTCGAAGATAGCAACAACTTCATAGTTCGTGTAATCCCAAGAGCGGTTGGGAACTCGACAAATTGCTATATTCCGTAGACGACAGTCACCATGATCGTATTTGAACGTACGTAGAATACCGGTGTGCTCAACTTCAGGGTAGTCTGAGATTTTTGGAAGTGGATCCCGATGATGAGTGTACACATTCACAAGTTCCCACTCGCAGTTGTACCCAATCACCATTTACGCCTGCCCAAGCCTCACGCACAAGCGATGGCATCTTAACATCACACATATCATTATCAAGTGACATCAACTTGCACAAGGCGAGGCATCCGTCGTCCCCACGCCAGTGATGAGGGTCACGACGAAGAAGATATGGGAGATCAAACCGCTCCTGGACCCTTGGGTTTCTTGTAATGATGTTATTTGTTGAGTCGAGAATGGTCTTGAACGAACCTGCCATGCAAGCCAAGGTGATGACGTCGCACCGATCAATGAGTTCCTCCACCACGTCATCTTTCAGATCGGGGCAATAATAACGGGGTCGTTTCCGGCCTATTCCCTCCATGGAGAAGACGATCGAACAATGGCACAAGGAAAGGGTGAAGGTAAATGGAGGGAGGAAGAGCGTGTGACAGGAGTTCCAAATCGAGAGGGAAAGGCGAAGAGGCAATGGACGATTGCCACGATACAAGAAGAGGCTAGTGGGGAGTGAACGGTTGCCACAGATGTCACACACTGATGACAAGGCCAAGTGAACCGCATGCCGTATATCGCACACACCTTGATCTGGTTGACCATTTCTTTTGTGTTGCCTAATCACAAACAGTTCATCCGAGTGAACTGTATGATGTATATCGCACACACCTTCATATGGTTGCCCGTTACTTTTGTGTTTCCTCATCGCAGACAGTTAATTGAACTGAACCGTATGCCCTGCATCGCACATGCAACTAAAATCTGAAGTGTGTTTGATGCATCCGTCATGGCAAACGTTTTGCACCTTTTTGACGGTTTTTACACCATCGTTTGTGATTATTGCATCACACACTGTTTCATCGAAGGGTCTCTGATCGTAGTGTCGCGTTAGCAGCATCCTGCAGTAGTGTATTTTGCATGTGCAAAACTGGCTTACACCCGTTGTATGTGAATGTAGAATATAGGGCTTCCGCCTGAGTGCGTATGGCAATCAGCCATGTCTCCACATGTGTGCGTCGGCCTGTTTCTATTACAGGAAACCAAACCATAGTAATTGTCAATAAAATAGAAACAGGCTTCCGCCTGAGTGCGTATGGCAATCAGCCATGTCTCCACATGTGTGTGTCCTGTTCCATGAGCTTCTAGTTTGAGTCAATCAAGCAAGAACCGATCTGGTTGTTGTGCACGTGCCTGCACAAGGCTAGCTTAATCCTTTGATATGGAGTCACAAACTTGTGCAGCTGCTCTCATTCATTCCATAGGAGTTGCATCGTTGAGTGGTTCTATAGGGCGTCGATATGCTGTCTTGCCGGCGAGACATGATGATGTATCTTGGCTATAAATATTGTGCGTACATGATGACCAGGGAAGCATTCTTGTGGGAGAAGACTGGAGTGGTTGCACAACCCATCCGGCTTAGTCCGCAAAGTCGCGCGGCCTCATACAGTATGCATGGTCTATGCTGGAAGATATTTTTCACACGGCACCATACTTGCCGGATTGAACGACACAGTTATCAGTTTGGTAGACGATGAGGGGAGGGTGAAAGGAGGAGGACAAGGGTATTTGTGTCTCAAATTTAACATAATGGCATGTAGAGGAGGATGGAAGAATTGTAATGGCATTTTTCCAATGTGCAAAATTGTAACCACATTTTTTCAACTCGTGAAAGTTGTAGTGGCATAGATCCAATTAACCCTAGAATCTATCACACCCGATCATCACGAGGTTCTTCGAAACAATGAACTTTGGCAACGGTGCATAGTCAGGGAGAACACTTTTATCTTGAAATTAAGTGAAGGGATCATCTTATAATGCTACCAACGTTCTAAGCAAAATAAGATGCATAAATGATAATCATCACACGCAATCAAAAAATATGTGACATGATATGGCCATCATCATCTTGTGCTTTTGATCTCCATATCCAAAGCATCAGCATGATCTCCATCGTCACTGGCATGACACATTGATCTCCATCATAGCACTGGGGTCGTCTCACCAACTATTGCTACTACAACTATTTCTAATGCATAGTGATAAAGTAAAGAAAATTAAAGACAACCCTAAGGCTCCTGCAAGTTGTTGTACTCATCGATATGCAAGTCATGAACTTATTACAAAACATGATCATCTCATAGCTCAACATATATCACATCATATCTTGACCATATCACATCACAACATGCCCTGCTAAAACAAGTTAGACGTCCTCTACTTTGTTGTTGCAAGTTTTACGTGGCTGCTACAGGCAACTAGCAAGAACCGTTCTTACCTATGCAAAAACACAAAGGTGATTATCAAGTTTGTTGTTTTAAACTTTTGCAAGGACCGACTGTAGTCAAATTCGATTCAACTAAAGTAGGAGAAACAGACACCCACCAGCCACCTTTATGCAAAACAAGTTGCATGTCAATCGGCTGAACCGGTCTCATGTGCGTGGACATGTAAGGTTGGTCCAGGCTGCTTCATCCCACAATGCCACCGAATCAAAATAAGACATTGGTGGTAAGCAGTATGAACATCACCGCCCACAACTCCTTTGTGTTCTACTCGTGCATATCATCTACGCATAGACCTGGCTCATGATGCCACTATTCGGGAACATTGCATGGAAAACAAAAAGTTTCTATGCACATGCAAGATCTATGCATGGAGGTGCATAGCTATGAGAGGGGGAGAGCATCTACATACCCTTATAGACCGCTAAGCGGAAGCATTTATCAATGAGGTTGATGTAGTCATACACCTTCACGATCCATCCAGATCAAGTACTAAACGTACGCCACCTCCGTGTTCAGCACACGTTCAGCTCAATGACGTCCTTGCCTTCTCGATCTAGCAAGAGAGGCGAAGTAGTAGATGAGTTCCAGCAGCACGACGGCATGGTGACGGTGGTGGTGAAGAACAATATCCATAGGGCTTCACCAAGCACAACAAAAACAATGACGATGGATAAACTAGAGGGGGCAGGGTTGCCGGCACATGACTTGGTGAATCTTTATGTGTTCTTAGTGCTAGCCCTGCCCCGCTATTTATGTGTTGGGCCCTGGGGTCATTTCTTGGAGAAAGAGCCACCTCAAAGTCGATTTATCCCACAAGGCAAGAGTCCTCCTCGGACTCCAGGACTAGGCGCTAGGGTCCTTTGCGTCTGGCCCCAGACGCCAGGATCCCTGCCGTCTGGCCCCTTGGCCTCTGCAAAACTGACTTTTGCGCCTTCCTAAAGCCCCGTGGGTTTTACCCTTTGGCCTAAATAAAGTGTTCTCACACCAGAACATTTCGAGAAACATCCGAAACCCCTTCCGGTGAATTCCAGAACCCTTCTAGAGAACAAACACTATTATCCATATATAAATTTTTACCTCTGGACTATTCCGGAGCTCCTCGTCATGTCCGTGATCTCATCCAGGACTCAAAACAACATTCAGTCACCAACATATATACATAACTCATATAATACTATATCGTCAATGAACGTTAAGCGGTCGGACCCTACGGGTCAAGAATGATGTAGACATGACCGAGATGCTTCTCCGGTTCATAACCGATAGCGGGACCTGGATGCCCATATTGGTTCCTACATATTCTACGAAGATCTTTATCGGTCAAACCTTATGACAACATACATAGTCCCTTTGTCTGATGGTATGTTATTCGATCGTTGGTATCTCCATACCTAGTTCAATCCCATTACCAGCAAGTCTCTTTACTCGTTCTGTAATACATCATCTCGTAACTAACTCCTTAGTCACTTTGCTTGCAAGCTTCTTGTGATGTTGTATTATCGAGAGGGCCCAGAGATACCTCTCCGTAATACGGAGTGAAAAATCCCAGTCTCGATCCATGCCAACTCAACAGACACCTTCGAAGATACCTGTAGAGCACCTTTATGATCACCCATTTACGTTGTGACGTTTGATGGCACACTAGGCATTCCCCTGGAGTCCAGGAGTTTCATGATCTCATAGTCGAAGAAACATGTATTAGACATTAAGAAAGCAGCTCCGAAGTCGAGGAGTTGCATGATCTCATAGTTGAAGAAACATGTATTAGACATTAAGAAAGCAATAGCAATAAACTGAACGATCATATGTTATACTAATGGTTGGGTCTGGTCCATCACATCATTCTCCTAATGATGTGATCCCATTATCAAATGACAACTCATGTCTATGGTTAGGAAACCTTAACCATCTTTGATCAACGAGCTAGTCTAGTAGAGGCTCACTAGGGACACGGTATTTGTTTATGTATCCACACATGTATTTAAGTTTCCGGTCAATACAATTCTGCCAATAATAAACCTTTATCATGATTAAGGAAATATAATAATAACCATATTATTATTGCCTCTAGGGCATATTTCCATCAAGGTTCATGAAAGTGAGCCTCACCCCTCTCGCAGTACAACAACACTCTCCCATTCTCTACAAATCACTCTCCCATTCTCTCCCAGTCTCCTCGCCTCCCAGTCGCCGCTTGTTCCGATCTAGTTGGTACGATGAGAAATGAGCTACTGGAGCTGCTATACTTCATTACAAGTAGTCCAAAGCAAGACGCTGGAAAAATTGATCTCAACAAGGATGTTCTTCAAGCTAGCCAGATGAAGGAAGGAACCAGCGAGGCCACTCCTGTGAGTATTTGTCCCGTCGCCCTGTATGATGATTTCGATCTTTATGGGGTTTTTCAAGTCTTTAGAGTATACATGTAGTATTGAATCTGAGACCCCAGTTTTTTTGGGTTGTGGACTTCAGATTTGGAGTAGCACTTATCTATCAAAATCTTTCATCATTTACATAAACAGTTGATTTATCATACATTGAGTACCATTTAACTGGAATTAACCGATGCAAGTCCAAGAAGGATTGGTTGGTGCTACAGTTTGATCCCATGGATTAGGAGCTGATCGAGCACCTTGAGGCCAAAGTGAGCGCTGACAACGTGAGATCTCACCCTCTCATCGATTTGTTCATACCAACCGTCGACGGCGAGCACGACATATGCTACACCCATCCTGAGAAACTTCTAGGTGAGACGCCGATCGGCCGTCTACTTGCACAAATATATTCCTTTGTTTATACCTCTATTTTTCTTTTTAGACACGGACCTAGTGAAGTAATTACAATTTGACAGTTAATAAAAAGTGAAGCAAGTGACTACAACATGCCAAAGATGTTATGAAAATGCCAATTACGTACACTAAAACCTGTATTCGCTAATACTGTAGGTATCACACTGAGTGGCCTAAGCAAGCATTTCTTCCAGCGCAACTCCAGGACGTTTAGAAGGGGCACACGAACGCATCGCAAGATACAGTCGGAGTGCGGCATGCACGCGATGTGGCACAAGACCGGCAGCCGGGCAACAAAAAGGTTCTAGTGCTGCACACCAACAAGAACTTCGACCAGCAGGGGACCAACTAGGTGATGCACTAGTACCACCTCGGGGACATGGAGCAAGAGAAGGAGCGGGAGTTGGTCGTCTGCAAGATTTTCGACCAGACAAACACTAGGGCCATGACTAAAAAGATTATAAGTTAGTTTGGTACTGGTACTTGTTCTACCTGGTCGTCTGCAAGTTGGTATTGTTGTTAAGGATCTTTTGGTATGAACATGGCATTTGCTTCCAACCATCATGTCGAGGGTTGACGTGGATATAAAGCTAAATCATTTGTTTCGAAACGAATTTTCAGGCACCTGATTTTTTATGGGTAGCATAAGTACATGCCGTTCAAATTCCCAATTCTCCAAAAAATTTACATCTTCGAGTACGCACGGGATCTATCCGATTTCACATGTTGATAGTTGGATGTGGCACATCGGGACTGGGCTATGGCATGCCAAGCCCAGCTGCAAATTGTTAAAAGAGAGAGGAGCGATGGATTTGGGCCTTCCAGAACAGTTAAGTGTCGCGACCTCGATCGCGTGAAGCGCCTCCCATGGACTCAAAAAAGACTAGTCAGTCATTATTAGTTTAAATATGTAAAATATTCCATAATAAGAAAAAATAGGTAAAATGCAATGAATTTAGTCCGGTTTCACTGAAAATCATCCGATTTGCATGAAATTCGTTCGTGGAACCACAAGACGGCTGTCCATATAGAGCTTTATATGGAACCAGCAGGTCCATGGCCGTACGCAAGCAAGTGCATGCACTTATTATCACGATGGAAAATAATGCTAATGTCTGAGACGGTGAAACCCATGAAATTTTCAACGTACTCAATAAACGAGAGAATTCTACAAGTACAGACTGATAATTGGGATCCAACAGGTATATTGTTTTTTTAGGTCGAGCAACTATCAACTGGGTTGTAGACTGCTTAGGATTGGTTTCGTTTTTAACAGGCCCAACCCATGACAACAATCGGGCACAAAGATCCAATAGATATCAACTGGCCTCTAGCCCGCCAGCCTTAGTTATATTTTCTCTTAGAACATCTGCACGCAGTTTTATTAGTGATGAAAATGCACAACCCAGTTCTATTTTCCTCTAAAAAAGCCATGTCCTACTTCTGTTTTCTGATCTCTACCTATAGTTTTACTAGTTCATATACATATACTATTATATTGAAAATACTTAGAGTTCCTTTTTCATCTTTACATCCTTATGTTTTGTTGT
The DNA here is from genome assembly GCF_018294505.1 of Triticum aestivum. NCBI lineage: Eukaryota > Viridiplantae > Streptophyta > Magnoliopsida > Poales > Poaceae > Triticum > Triticum aestivum. The sequence continues at coordinate 345,021,326 of NC_057800.1, read as the reverse complement.
TGTTTTCCCTCCCAGCGCTGATTTTTCTACCACTAGTTTTCCCTATAACCAACTCAATTGTCCCACGCCTTATTAGCTTACAAAAATAAAACAAAATTTTATTTGGAAAATCAATAAGTTCGTAAAAAATATGTATCATTTCTGGATTAAAACAGTTCGGATCCCACTGAAATATGCAAATTTAGGTTGATCTTTGGGACCGTGGTCCTGGCCAAAAAATTGGTTGTAATAGATTCCTTAAGAATTAGCAAATGGGCTGCAAATCATTAAAAAATAGCAAATGGGCTCTATGTTGTCTACCAGGATTTGGAGGCTGACTTGTGGGCCTACTAACTTGACGCAAACGCAGGGCTTTGTCAACGTACACTACAAAAAAAAATACACTTCCATGATGATATGTGTTTGTCATAGTAGGTCGCATTTTTTGTCATGCATGTACATCCATGACAAATTTATGATAGAATCAATATAGTCATACATGTGCTATCGTAGAAGTGTTCCATGACATTACCAAAATTATCATCATGGAAGTGTCCACTTCCAAGACGATAAATCGCGCGTCACAGAAGTGCTTTCGTCAAGGGTGACCGGCACGTGGCATCCACCGTAACGGAATGCCGTTAAGCTATCGGGTCGGGTTTTGGATCCAATAACCCGTTAACAGCCCCGACCAATGCGGATTTTCCACGTGTAAAATCATCATTGGCTAGAGGAAACATGTGTCGGCTCATTGTTGGGACAGATGTCATCCACTCACTAGACAGAAGGCGCCTATGATACGTCAACACATGGCACGGCCCAACAGTGGCCCATTCCTGTGAAAAGGCCGGCCCGTTTGACTTGGCCAAAAGCTGGCGGGCCGGCCCATGGAAAGCCTGTTAACGGCCTGTTCGCATATAGCCCATTTACAGCCCGCTAACCCAAGGCCCGTTACGCCCTATCCGAATTAGTCCCAGTAGCGTCATCTGGGCCATCCAATATGATTCCAGCTTGTTTTCACTTCTGGCCCATGTATAGCCCATGACGTCTTTCGGCCCATATGAGGCCCTTTGTAACTCTTGGCCCATTAGCGGCCCATGCTGAAAATGGCCCGTAATGAAGAGTGCATTACTTTACACCCATTAACGGCCCGTGGTGAAACTGGCCCATAATGAATAGTGTATCACTTTATACCCATTAATAGCCCATTATTCCATTGGGCCATTTCCAGCCAAAGTTAACTTTTGGCCTTCTGAGGGCCCATTTATTATTGGGCTCATTTGCATCATTCAGTTACTTACGGCATGTTACTGTCATTTTCTGCTTGTGGGCCAAATTCAGCCCGTCATTATAGTTGGCCCGTTTGTGGACCGTTAGTCTGTTAGGCCATTGAGGGAGTCCTGGATTAGGGGGTCTCCGGACAGCCGGACTATATCCTTTGGCCGGACTGTTGGACTATGAAGATACGAGATTGAAGACTTCATCCCGTGTCTGGATGGGACTCTACTTGGCGTGGAAGGCAAGCTAGGCAATACGGATATGTATATCTCCTCCTTTGTAACCGACCTTGTGTAAGCCTAGCCCCTTCTGGTGTCTATATAAACCGGAGGGTTTTAGTCCGTAGGACAATATACAATCATACCATAGGCTAGATTCTAGGGTTTAGCCTCTCCGATCTCGTGGTAGATCAACTCTTGTACTACTCGTATTATCAAGAATAAATCAAGCAGGACGTAGGGTTTTACCTCCATCAAGAGGGCCCGAACCTGGGTAAAACATCGTGTCCCCTGCCTCCTATTACCATCCACCTTAGACGCACAGTTCGGGACCCCCTACCCGAGATCCGCCGGTTTTGACACCGACATTGGTGCTTTCATTGAGAGTTCCTCTGTGTCGTCATCATTAGGCTTGATGGCTCCTTCAATCATCGATAGCGATGCAGTTCAGGGTGAGACTTTTTTCCCTGGACAGATCTTTGTGTTCGGCGGCTTCGCACTGCGGGCCAACTCGCTTGGCCATATGGAGCAGATCGAGAGTTACGCCCATGGCCACCAGGTCAGGTTTGGAAGCTTAAACTACACGGCCGATATCCGCGGGGACTTGATCTTCGACGGATTCGAGCCCCTGCCTAGTGCGCCACATGGTCACGATGATCATGATTTAGCTCTGCCATCGGACAGTGTTCAGGAGATCGCGCCGGCAACCGCTCCGACCCTCAATTTGGAGCCAGATGCGCCATCGATGGACGGGTGGATAGACCCCGCCACGGAGGCTGCACTCTCATCGGCGATCGAGTCGAGTATCGACCTTACCCTTCACGCGAGCCGTGACGCCGAACTACCGGATTCTTCCTCGGCCACGGACTTCGAACCGCCTGCACCCGTGCCTATTGAATCTGACTGGGCGCCGATCATGGAGTTTACCTCCGCGGATATTTTTCAGCACTCGCCCTTCGGTGACATACTAAACTCATTAAGGTATCTCTCCTTGTCAGGAGAGTCCTGGCCAAACTATGTCTGGCAGGATTGGGATGCGGATGACGAAGAAATTCGCCGCCCACCCACCACCCAGTTAGTAGCCACTGTCGACGATTTGACCGACATGCTCGACTTCGACTCCGAAGACATCGACGGCATGGACGACGATGCAGGAGGCGAACAAGAACCACTGCCCACATGGCACTGGACAACCACCTCGTCATATGACATATATATGGTGGACACACCCAAAGAAGACAATGGCGACGGGACAGCGGAGGATGACCCATCCAAGAAGCAACCCAAGCGCCAACGTCAGCGGCGCCGCTCTAAGTCTCGCCAAAGCAAAAGCGGTGACACCGGCACAGGAGATAATAGCACTCAGGACAGTGCCGAAGAAGACAACAATCCCCTCTAGCAAGATTTAGGGCAGGAGGATGGAGAAGCCAGCCCTCCCGACAGAGCGGCAGATGGAGAGGCGGAGGATGATAATTACATGCCTCCCTCTGAAGACGAGGCAAGCCTCGATGATGATGAATTCGTCTTGCCTGAGGATCCCATCGAACAAGAGTGCTTCAAGCGCCGACTTATAGCCAAGGGAAATGGCCTTAAGAAAAAGCAACAGCAGCTTCAAGCTAATCGAGATTTGCTAGCTGACAGATGGACTGAAGTCCTTGCGGCCAAGGAATATAAACTTGAACGCCCCTCCAAGAGTTATCCAAAGCGCAGGTTGCTACCCCGACTAGAGGAGGAAGCACCAAAACCTACATCTCTAGCGTATGACGCGGCTGATCGGCCACCTCATGGCTGCGACAAAGAGGCATTCCAGCCAAAAGTTCAGCCCGCACCCTGACGCCACTCAAATAAAAATGTCAAGACATGGGGAGATACACCAGACCTGCGAGACATATTGTAGGACAAAGCAAAACACGCAAGATCGATCTACGGATCGCGAGGGCGCGCCACTATGCGAGATGATAACCGTCACGCCAGATAAAGTAAAAGTAAGTCCGGCCGGGCCGAACACAGCGGACAAGACTCATTTGATCTGCGTCGCGATATAGCCCAGTATAGAGGCGCCGCACACCCCCTATGCTTCACAGATGAAGTAATGGATCATCAAATCCCAGAGGGTTTCAAACCCGTAAATATAGAAGCATACGACGACACAACAGATCCTGCGGTATGGATCGAGGACTTCCTCCTGCACATCCACATGGCCCGCGGTGACGATCTACACGCCATCAAATACCTCCCACTTAAACTCAAAGGACCAGCTCGGCATTGGCTCAACAGCCTGCCAGCAGAATCCATTGGCTGTTGGGAAGATCTGGAAGCCACATTCCTTGACAACTTCCAGGGCACTTATGTGCGACCACCAGATGCCGATGACTTGATCCACATAATTCAGCAGCCAGAGGAATCGGCCAGGAAATTCTGGACATAGTTCCTAACAAAGAAAATTCAAATCATCGGCTGTCTGGATGCAGAGGCCCTAGCAGCTTTTAAGCACAACATCTGCGACGAGTGGCTTGCCCGGCACCTTGGCCAGGAAAAGCCGAAATCTATGGCAGCCCTCACGACACTCATGACCCGCTTTTGCACGGGAGAAGACAGCTGGCGGGCTCGCAGCAATAACATATCAAAGAACCATGGTACTTCGGATACCAAGGATGGTAATGGCAGGTCATGTCACAACAAACACAAGCGCCGCATTAACAGCGACAATACCGAGGACACGGCAGTCAATGCCGGATTCAAAGGCTCTAAACCCAGTCAGCGGAAAAAGCCATTCAAAAGAAGCACTCCAGGCCCGTCCAGTTTGGACCGTATACTCGATCGCTCGTGTCAAATACACGGCACCCCCGACAAGCCAGCCAACCACACCAACAGGGATTGTTGGGTGTTCAAGCAGGCCGGCAAGTTAAATGCCGAAAACAAAGATAAGGGGTTGCATAGCGATGACGAGGAGGACCCCCGGCCGCCGAACACCGGAGGACAGAAGTGGTTCCCCCCACAAGTGCGGACGGTGAACATGATATACACAACCCACATCCCCAAGAGGGAGCGGAAGCATGCGTTAAGGGACGTATATGCGTTGGAGCCAGTCGCCCCAAAGTTCAACCCATGGTCCTCCTGTCCGATCACCTTCGATCGCAGGGACCACCCCACTAGTATCCGTCATGGCAGATTCCCGCACTGGTCCTAGACCCAATCATCGATGGATTTCACCTCACTCGAGTCCTTATGGACGGTGGCAGCAGCCTGAACCTGCTTTATCAGGACACACTGCACAAAATGGGTATAGACCCCTCAAGGATCAAACCCACAAAAACGACCTTCAAAGGCGTCATACCAGGTGTAGAGGCCCATTTCACAGGCTCAGTCACACTGGAAGTGGTCTTCGGATCCCCGGATAACTTCCGAAGCAAGGAGTTAATCTTTGATATAGTCCCGTTGCGCAGTGGCTATCATGCACTGCTCAGGCGAACCGCATTCGCGAGATTCAACACAGTACCGCACTATGCACATCTCAAGCTCAAGATGCCAGGACCCCGGGGGGTCATCACAGTCAATGGAAACACAGAGCGCTCTCTCCGTACGGAGGAGCACACTCCGGCCCTCGCAGCAGAAGTGCAAAGCAGCATCTTAAGGCAATCCACCAGTTCAGCGATTCAAGACCCGGACACCTTCAAGCGCGCCCGGAGTAATCGGCAACAAGACCGCCTGGCACGTTCCGAGCTCGCATAGCAATGCGGCCCCCACCCCAGTACCAGCCAAACGGTGAAATCCGTGTCACGCGTCCATAATTACGCATTAAAATACCATGGACACAGGCGGGGAGGGGGGCACGACTACGGCACGCTCCAAGACGTGGCTCAACCACACTAGGGGCTTCCCGCTTTGTTATTTTTCTCTCTTTCAGGACTTTAATCTCTAGAAACCCTGTCCGGCAGTACAGTTGCCGGACACACGATGCAACAACCAAGGAGGCAGAAAGCTACGTCGCACCACAGAACTCCCAGGTGGTCTCTAACAACGAGTGAAATACCTGCTTTAAATACCATTCCTCAGCTTGCCCTTGGAGGGGACATGTCAAATAGTCCTACTTTTTGCTTATCGCACTACTTATATCATTCTGCTTTAATGCACCTTTTTGAATAAACAATGCATAGCACTAGACTATTATCGCATTCTCTATTCTTCTTATATATATATATATATTCATTCATGACAGCCAGCACCCGTACACTCTGGTACGGCCAATACGCTAGGGGCTTAAGCATACCCCATAATACGGCGTGAGAAGTCCGAACACTTTCGACAGTGCGGCACCCCGAACTTATAGCATTATATGCATCAGCTCCGAATCATGTTTTGGGTCAATAGTTGGGTTTGCCTAGCTCCCATGTTTTGGTACCTTACGTTCCGCTATATCGGCTAAGGTAGCACTGGGAGAACTATTGCGATTGTGCCCCGGTTCAGCTGGGCTAAGCACCTCAGTAGAGAAAGATAAAACTGACTGTCATGATAAGGCGAGAGTTGGTCGTTGTTCGAGTGGTCTCGAGTCCCTAAAGACTTATGCCTCTTAGAGCGAGGAGTCGGCTTTGCCCGGCTTAAGGCGTGTATAGCGCCCCGAATTCGGCCTTCTGAATACTAGGGGCTTTGCTAAAATTTAAAATTGTACAATTCTATGGCTAAGTGAGAGTGATAAAGCATTATAGTCCGGTTGCCTTGTTCGTTGTGCTGAGCACCTCCCTCGAAGGACCCAACAATGGGGAAAAGAGTGCTCAGGTTTATCCCGAACACCCCATCACTCGTGGCATGGGGGCAGAAGCCGACGATTGGCCATCTCTCAGATTTGATAAATAGCCGCACAGAAGGTGATATTTTAAATTCAAACAAGCGTTGCATAGCGCATATGAACAAGTTTTCATAATACAGGATCACACGAGCAAGTTCATTCAAAAATTACATCTTTTGCACACTCATCTGCCACAAGATGGGCACCCTTCAGGACACCCTCATAATACATTTCGGGGTGGCGATGCTCCTTGCCCTGCGGCGGCCCCTCCTTCACCAGCTTCTCAGCGTCCATCTTGGCCCAGTGCACCTTTGCATGGGAAAAAGCCCGAGGGGCACCTTCTATACAGACGGACCGCTTGATGACTTCCAGCCGTGGGCAGGCATCCACAAGCCGCCTCACCAGGCCGAAGTAGCTGTTGGGGAGGGAGTCGCCAGGCCACATCCGGACTATAAAGCCATTCATGGCATGTTCGGCCGCCTTGTGCAGCTCGACCAGTTGCTTCAACTGGTCACTCATAGGCATCGGGTGTTTGGTCCAAGTATACTGAGACCAGAAGAGCTTCTCCGTCGAGCTTCCATCCTCGGCCTGGTAAAATTTTGCTGCATCCGACATGCTGCAGGGCAAATCCGCGAATGCTCCTGGAGAGCTCCGGACTTGGGTAAGTAAAAAGTAATTTACTTTCACATGCTTACTTTGCATATTGAATGCCTTACCCGCCGCTATCCTCCTCATCGCCTCAATCTCCTGGAGGGCCTTTTGGGCTTCGGCCTTGCCATGCTTTGTGCTCTCGAGGGCCGCGGCAAGCTCGGACTCTCGTGTCACCGAGTCAAGATCCAAAGCCTCGTGCTTCTTCACAAGAGCCTGGAGCTCTTGATGCACCTCGCCCACCCGTGCCTCTTATTCTCCCACTCACTGCGCTCCTTGGCCGCTTTGTCTTCGGCCTCGGACAGCGCTTGCTTCAGGGTCGCCACTTCGGTCATGGCCCCTAGCACATTCATGATGATCCTGTCATTTCACAACCACATTTTCTTTTATGTATATACAAGGTATTACTTACCTTTGTTCTCCTCGAGCTGCCTCTTGGCAAGGCCGAGCTCTTTCTCGGCCCCTCGAGGTCCTGCTTCAGTGCGGCGACCTCCGCATTCAGTGCGGTAGAGGTCAGCAGCGAAGCCTTCATACGCATACAGACATACTTATATTAGACTCCTACATATATTATTTGATCCTCTATTCCGCTTTTCTTTGTGAACACCAAACAGAGCATGAGGGGCTACTGTCTATGTGGTAATATTTTTCCTATATTTTAAATACTTACCTCAAAACCTGTTAGAAGGCTGGCACAGGCTTTAGTTAGTCCACTCTTGGCGGACTGAACCTTCTCGATCACCGCACTCATAATAGTGTGGTGTTCTTCGCCGATGGAAGCGCCGCAAAGAGCTCCCAGCAGGTTGCCCCTTTTCCTATTGCCCCTTTCGGGCAGTGCGGTGTTCTTCGTCGATGGAAGCGCCGCGAAGCGCTCCCAGCAGGTTGTCCGGTGCCTCTGGATGGACAGAGGTCACCGGCACGGGCGTCTTGCCCCTTTTTGAAGGGGGCCGCCTGCCCGAGTCTGGAACCACTGGAGGTTCCGATACGGTGTTCGGCTGAGAGCCAAACTTGGAGCCCCCAGGAGCCTTGCTCCCTTTGCTCCTAGAGTCCGGAAGGTCGCGTTGAGGCGCCTCCGGGACTGTCTCCCCCCGGCTCGGTGCCCCTTGAGACAATACCTCGGCATTGTCCGTAGGGCAAGGAGAGGAGGCGGTTGGAAGTGTATCACTATTCATGTCCGATGAGTCCAAGGAACCGTCCGACGATGATACATCGATACGGGCTTGGGGCGGACTGCATAATCATATTCAGCGTTAGGAGAAGCAGTGCAACAAAGGTATGCTATTAGTTACTCTGGTATCCGAATAATTACGACTTCGCCAGGGGCTTGGCCCTGAGCAGCCACTCGTCTTCGCCGTCGGCGGCGGTGGTGGAGCAGTCTAGAAGGAGAGTTCTTCCCTTGTTGGACCCTTCGGCCTCCCCGGGTGGGGGCGGCCTTCCTTTTCTTGTCTCCCCCGGCTGGAGGGGGAGAATCGTCATCTTCCTTCTCCCCGTTTTCACGGGAGGAGGGTGTCTCGGTGTTATCGGACGATGAGTCCGATACCACCTGGCGTCGGGAACTCTTTCGGGTTCCCTTGGCCTTCTTCTTGGTCTTCTCTGGCACCTCATAAGGAGCCGGAGTTCGCATCTCCGTCAGGAGAGCGTCCGCAGTGTCTTCGGGCAGAGGGGACGGATAGTCAATCTGCTCCGATGCCTCCACCCAGTCCTGTCAAAGGCATGGGAGCTCAGACCCCGCACAAGGTTAAGCTATGGGAAATAAATATCCTACCAGATGTACAGAACATACCGGATTCGCAGGGCGCTTCACGCTTAGCCCACGGTCCTCGGTAAGAGAGAGAGGGACCTCGGCGCCCTTGAACAGCACCCTCCAGACGTCCTTATGCATCGTGTTGAACTCCCATAAGTTGAAATCCCATTGTTGACACGGGAGGATCCGGTGGAAGAGCATGACCTGGACTATGTTGACAAGCTTAAGTTTCTTGCTTATCATGTTCCGGATACACTTCTAGAGTCCGTCTAGCTCCACCGATGAACCCCAGGACAGGCGCTTCTCCTTCCAGGAAGTGAGTCGCGTGGGGATTCCGGATCGAAACTCGGGGGCCGCCACCCAGTTGGCATCGCGCGGCTCGGTGATGTAGAACCACCCCGATTGCCACCCCTTTATGGTCTCCACGAAGGAGGCCTTGAGACATATAACGTTGGGCATTTTACCCACCATGGCTCTGCCGGATTCTGCTTGTTGGCCGCCCACCACCTTCGGCTTGATATTGAAGGTCTTCAGCCACAAGCCGAAGTGAGGCCGGATGCGGAGGAAAGCCTCGCACACGACGATGAACGTCGAGATGTTGAGGATGAAATTCGGGGCCAAATCATGAAAGTCTAGCCCATAATAGAACATGAGGCCGCAGATGAATGGATGGAGGGGAAACCCCAGTCTGCGGACGAAGTGGGGGAGGAAAACCACCCTTTCATGAGGTTCCGAGGTAGGGATGACCTGCCCCGCGACTGGCAGCCGGTGCGCGATATCCGCGGCTAAGTTCCGGCTCCACGTAACTTTTTGATGCGCCCCTCCGTGATGGAGGAGGCCATCCCCTTGCCTCCCGCTCCGGACATGTTTGGAGAGAGTTGAGGAGGAGGATGCGGACTTGGGCGCTGGAGCTCGAGTGCGCGAGAATGGATGAGCAAGGAGGAAAAAGGCATGGGTAGAAAAAGGTGAGATCTTATCCCTTTATAAGGGCGGACTAAACTATGTGCCCCACTAGCCTGGTAAAACTCGCTTATCCCCCAAGCGCCGAAATTGATGGCGCGGTTGGGTTACCCATGTCCGAATTGATGAGAATCCCGTAATAAGGGGAACACGATCTCTGCTTTGACAAGACGTGTCAAGAAATCGCCTCGCATTATGTGCGGGGCTGGTTAAAGAAAAACAGTTTGAATAATTACCGGGCCATGGCGTGATGTCATACTACCAAAACGTGTTAGCAGATTAGATTTGTGGAAATATTATTCTCTCTACGGTGGTATGTGGAACTTATTTTGCAGGGTCAGGCACTATCCTTGTATTCAAACTCTTCTGTGGTGTGTTCGGAGGAGGAACCCGCCTTGCAATGCTGAAGAGAACACTGTGCGCCGGACTCGTCGTCATTGAAGCCTAGTTCAGGGGCTGCTTGTCAGGACCCCGACTCAATGCCACATCGATCTAGCATGTAACACCTCATATCACTTTGCGGCCTCACGCACGGTATTCCCACGGGTGTCGCCTTACCTTTGCCCGGGGCCGTTTGCGCCTTTTGGCACACGTATATGACATTGTCGCTAGCATCCATATGATAAGGAGCCCGGGCTGACATGGCTAGTCGTAAACCCAAAGTGGCACAAACTTACAGGGACAGGCAATCATGACCCAGCATCGAACGTGTCGGTCATCAGCGAGTGAATCCAGGCTGTAGCACTGGGCTAGCAGGACTCCGGTGAACCGGGCTGTAGCGGGCTAACAGGACTCCGGTATCCATCGCGTGACATTTCCCCGAAGGGACAGACACAGGAACGAAGAAGGACACATGCCGGCCAGCCTAAGTGTTCCGGAGCAGTAGCAAGCTACCATGGCTCAGTGGAAACACTAGGATACATTTCCCGGTAAGAGAGGCTACTAAAGATAAACAACTAGATAGTCAGATCCCACACATACCAAGCATGTCAATAACATACACACAATATGCTCGATATGTGCAATACAACATGGCATCACAAAATGACTCTACGACTCAAGTAGTTTATTCAATAGGCTCCGAGGAGCGAGATATTACAAACATGGTCTCATGACCCAACAATCAGAGCATACAAATCAAAGCACAAGCGAAAGCTATCATGTCTGAGTACAGACATCTATGAATGAAAAAGGCTGAAAGCCTGACTATCTACCAAATCCTGCTGAGGCACAAGATCGTAGCTGAGGTAACAAGCTAAATGTCGAAGTCCACGTGGAACTACTAGTGAGACCGAAGTCTCTCTGCAAAACATAAAATAGGCAAACGTGAGTACAAATGTACCCAGCAAGACTTACATCAGAACTAACTACATATGCATCATTATCAACAAAGGGGATGGTGGGGTTTAACTACAGCAAGCCAGCGTTGACTCGTTGGCTATCCTGAACTACGACTGCAATGTAACTCTTTTGAGGTGGCGCACACGAGTCCACATATCCACCAACCAATACACCACTATGGAACCGCTCTCGTCTCCCTACGAGAACGCCATCCATAGCACTCACGCTTATCTTGCGTATTTTAGGGTATCCACTTTCACTTGTCTATGAACTGATATAAGCAACCTAGAAGTCCTTTACCGCGGACACGGCTATTCGAATAGATGATGTTAACCCTGCAGGGGTGTACTTCTTCATACATGTTTCCTCCACTTAGCGTCTGCACACGACATGTGCTCGGCAGACTTCAAGCGAAAGCCGACGTGGGTGTAGACCACGACCTACCTAAACACTCAAGTCTCTAGTCCAGGTTTATCGCCTATTCGGGTTCCATCCATGAGGAGATCCGGCCGGAGTTTCGCTCACAGCCCCAAACGATGTGAATAGGGTTCCCGAGATACCAAACGGGCATCCGGTACACCGTGCCACGTACCTACCGCATCACAGCCCACCCCTACAGTCAGCGCTGTCCACGGCCTCCAGTAAGCTACAAACACCAGAAACTACTTGCAACTCCTGGACAGAGGACTAGGGTGAATAAGAAGTCGAGCGGAGTCATATTTCAGGGCCCAATGTATGGTAGTAGCTGAATCATGGATCACAAACACAGAACTCAGTTCCTAAGGATGACTTCAATGAGACAACCCACCATGTACTCCTACATGGCCTCTCACCGACACCTTTTACCAAATCGTGTTCACACACTTAGCTCACACACAGTAGGACATGTTCACACACCTCTGATTCATCCCGGATGAAGCAGACCTGACACAACTCTAAGCAGTAGCAGGCATGACAAACAAGCATGAATGAGTAGGCACAACAGGGCTCAAACAACTCCTACTCATGCTAGTGGGTTTCATCTATTTACTGTGGCAATGACAGGTCATGCAAAGGATAAAGGGGTTCAGCTACCGCAGCAAGTAACAGATGAATCGATGTTGTCCTAATGCAGTAAAAGAGAGCAGGAGCGGGAGAGTAGGATTGTATCGGAATGAACAAGGGGGTTTTGCTTGCCTGGCACTTCTGAAGATAACATTGAGTCTTCATCAGTGTCAATGATCACAACGTCGGAACATCGTCTACCGGGAGGGAACAGATACCGGCAACAAAGAAGAAATACAATCAATGCAATGCACAATATGATGCATGCTATGACATGGCAATATGAATGTGTTTTGGGCTAATGCACCTAGCTATGATTTAAATGAAGTTGGTTTGAATACATGATTCAAATTCCAACTCCATATATGATTATTTAAATGCCCTTTATTTGTTTTGTCCAAAACAGAGGGCAAACATTGTTCAAACATGCATGAAAATGGTACATATGGATTCCTTGAATTTTTCTGATAATTTTTCATATATAATTTATTTAATTTGGAGCTACGGTTGAATTTCTATGATTTTTTGAGGTTTATACAATTTTCTAGAATTTATAAATCATTTCCTAATTTATTTTAATTCCAGAAAGGAATTATTGCGTCAGCATGACCTCATCCTGACGTCATCAGGTCAACAGGGCGGGTCCAGGTCAAACCTGACGTGTGGGGGCCACACGTCAGTGACACAGGGCTAGTTAGTGTCAATGACAGGTGGGGCCGGGTCAAAGGCCACGTCAGCGCGGTCAAAGCTGACGCGTGGGGCCACTGTGATTAATTTAAACTAAACAGAAAATAAACTAAGATTAATTAAAGCGTGGGGCCTAGGTGTTAGTGACACGAAGCGGTGGTTAGTGGCTAATTAAGCCAGCCACGTCAGCTGGCCGGAGATTAGCCGGCGACGACCACAGAGCACGGCGGGGGCACACCGGACTTGCGCTAAAGGCGACGGAGGCGCGGCTGAGGGCACCGGGGCGTAGCCCGGGCTCTCCCGCATCTGATGGGGTAGGTGGGAGGCTACGGGAACGCCGGGGCTCGCCAGAACGGAGCTCGCGGCGGCGCCGGAGTTCGGTGAGTGTGGGGTTGGCACTGTGGTGCACGGGAGGGCGAGTTAGGATATGCGTTAGGCTCCTGGTGGCTTCCTGAGTGCGGTGACACGCTCCGAAACGAGCTCAAGCGGCTGCAGTGACGGCGGCGACGAGGTCAGCGGCGGCCGGAGTTCGGCCGCGACGGAGCTATGGCCTAGAGCTCGCAAACGCGAGGGGAAAGAGAGGGGTTCTGCACGGAGGCTCACAGCGAGGTCGATGAGCAGCTCGGTGGTCTCGGGGAGGCGTCGGAGATGGCGAATCGGCGCGCGGCATCCGGCGGCCGTGGACGGGGAAGAAGGGTCGCGGCATCGTCTTGGGGTCCTCCGGCCTTGCGTGGGTCGGCGGAGAGGTGCTCGGGTTCTAGGCGGAGCTCGTGGGCTGGTCAGAGAAGTGAGGGGGAGGCGGTGGCCACGGTGGTTGCGAGCGACGTCGGCGGCGGCTCTCGGTCATGGGGGGGAAGCAGAGGAGCGAGGGGGAGGGAGGTCCAGAGAGCGAGGGAGAAGTGAGAGGGGGTCGGGGGGGCCGCGTGGCGTCTCCAGGGAGTAGCGGAGGCAAGCAGGGAGGCAGGAGGTGGCCGGGGCAGCGTCGGCGCTCGCCACCGAGCAGCTTCGGGGCGAGGGGGAGGAAGACGACAGGGGAGGAGTGGAGATGGGCTGGGCCGCTGGAGGAGCTGGGCCAGGCAGGTAAGTCTGGTAAGTGGCTGGGCTTCTCTTTTTTTTTTAAATTTCTGTTCTGTTTTCTTTTATTTAATCTTTTGCCACTGTTTTGAACTTAAAATAATTCAAACAATGCCAAAAACTCCTCTGAATATTTTTATTTTGCTAGATGGACTTCTCCAAAGCTCATAAAATATTTCAGGGGTATTTGAAATTATATTCTAATTATATGAATATAGTTCAAATTCAAATAGCTAATGATTTAAATTCAAAATCCCCAAAATAAATCCTTTTAAAATGTTCATTATTTTTGGTTTGGATCAAAACCCTTGCCAAAAATATTAAACATTTAAGAAGAACATTTTTGGAACAATGAATGAGATTTTAGGGTTTTAGCCCTTCTTTTATTTAAATTTTGAGGCTTCCAAATTTCCTCAATTCAAGTTTCAGAAATTTAGACATGATGCAAACACCAGGCAGCACCGGGAGCTAGGGATGTGACAACTCACCCCCACTAAACAAGAATCTCGTCTCGAGATTCAAGCGTAGGGTAAGATGAAGGGGGAACGCAAACTAGCACAATCTTCACGATCCAGGTTGCACTTCAATTGAACGTTGATTCGTTCACCATCATTGTCCCGTCGTCTTGCCTTGAGAACTCCAACTATCATGACAACGAGAGGAAAGGAAAGACCCTAAAAGAATTGTTCTTCCCGAAGGTCGAACAACTCCGGATTAATCCACGGTATGAGACATAGCAACATCTCTCGAGCTGAGAGACGAAGCACACATCCATAGGAATGGAGTGAACCAGATGACAAAGGTTCACTAGGTAGACAACAATTCCAGACTTAAGAATGTGGTGATCGGTTGTCAACGTAGCGAGGAGTTGAATTGCCATGATACCATAACGATGCACCTTAGGGAAGGTGACTCGTAGAAATATCCCCTTAAGTGGCAAAAAGAATTACCTTTGATTCAAAGATCATTGGAACTCTTTAAACCAGCCTAAGGCAATTCTCGAGCGATCGTTTGGAGGGGGGTCGGTAGAATGGCATACTCGGACTTGGATGATGTGGATTACCTTGTTGAAGACAACGTAATGGATGAATTTGCTTACCACCGGAAATGGAAGAGACCCGTGGTAGAATGGCACATTGGCGGTGCAAGCTGGGAACAAAATGCAAATGATGGGAATGATTCTGGTAACTGGGGAAGAACCCAACAATAGAGAGTGAATTCACTGTTTGAAGGGTCATAGCATTGCCGAGGAAACTAAGAGCATCCCAGTTAGTGTCAAAGATAACACCTAGCGCTTGTGCGTGCTCTCAAGAACTTGAGCATTTCCATAATCATCAAGATTTTACCAATATCCGTGTCAAGGATCCTAGCAACACAACTTACTACCATGATGAATAGCGACGGACGATGCAGATGCAAAGGAAGATAACACTTTCTCAGATTTCACCTTAGCGAGGCCAAGGGGACGAAATCTGGATGATCGACCGAGAGACATTTAGCACTCCGCTTCTAATGTTCTCCTTGATGTGCTAGTGTATCCCATTCATAGATATGGTTTGATAACTAGAACATCAAGTAAAAGGTCGGACTTCGGGAGCAATAGAATCCATAAGGAACAGTTACGGAGGTAAATCCTACGAAATCCTTATGGGGAGGTGGCCAACTTCTTCAATCAAGATACTACAATAATAGGTCTTTCGGCTGGGTGGTGCTGGCCACGACATCCACTTTACCAGTTATCGAGGAACCAATATTATAGTTCTTGGGGAAATGTTCCAACCATCATATCTGCCTGAGATTCAGATCTGGTTGGTGTCAGGATATTCCAGACTCATCGAGTCTAGGAAGAAAATGAAAGTTTTCAACACAAATCGACGAGATGACGTTGCGGGATTCTCGGGAGATGAACTACGATAGCAAGCTCCAAAACATGAGCTGGTTCTGCTACAAACATGTGAACACGTTGTCCCAGACAAGCATGCCCACGTGGTAGTCTTACAATAAAACACTACCGAGTTCTGGTTGGGAACCATCAGCGAGGATATCGAAGTTCTTTCATAAGTCCGGATTAGCTCTTATGAAGATACTCCTTCTCCTTGAACAAATCAGTCAGTGGCTTGGTGTGCTAGGATACACATATGGAATGAAGGTTGCAAGTCTCCAGACCACAGAATACTTCGCACGTGTGCATGACTGACTTGCGATGATTCTAGAGGAAGCAACATTGACTTTCTCGAGTCCACGGCGGCAACTTGCATCAAATGCACATGAACTAGAGGAAGTCACTTCTTACATCCAAACATATGCTTCATGAGCTAGCATGAACAAATGCTTTCAAAAGTTTCCAACACTAGCTTAATGTTCAGCAAAATTATGGAGAAGACAAGGTTTTTGTCAATGGGCACAACAATAATTCATCTGGGTTTCCTTTTAAAAGGAATTCCATAGTTAAGTGAACAAGTGATAGCATTGGTCAGACCCAAAAGATATAATGGTGTATGCTCGAGGGATCAACCACGAGTAAGACAACATTACGAATATCGTTGGTTCTGGTCTGATTGGATGATAGCCCATACTCCAATCAAAGGTTGGATAAAAATGATAGGTCCATTAACTGATCACGAGGTTCAGTCGATGAAAATATCAACTTTCTTCAACACATACAAGACATCCCTTATAATGAACTATATCGGACAAGCTTCTATCTTCCAACTCTCCAAGTTGATGCATAGCTTAACCAACTAGCTCAGGGGTATCCAACACGGATTCTTGGAGAAAGGGTGGTTTACATGATAAACCAACTTGATCACGAGCTCAACATAACAGTCAGGTGACAACCTGGTGATACTTTCGAGAAGATATCCGGAAAATCACGAACCACCGATATGTTACTAAGATCAAGGACAATCCTGCTTTTCAGGGCAAGACGATATGATCAAATGAGCGAGGACTTGACAAAATCCTAACTCATCAATCGAAATGTGCACCAGAAAGATGGACAAGGTAGCACGATCAATCTTAGAATGATGATTCAAGAACCAACACGTTAAAAATGAGGTTATTGACCATTTAACTACCAAGCAACAAGGTTGCTAGGAGTATTGATTTCACATGCCATGATTCACTTGTCGGCATTCCGGTTACAATAACACAGGAACCGAGAAATGAATAATGATGGAGAGAAATATCACTGTGTCAAGAATTCATAAGAGGGCGTGCAATTCTCACGATACTCTTGTGATGAAAGAGGGTGATACTCCGAGGTGGAATAGAACAAAAGTTGGATTGGCATTTTGATCTGCGGAGCACAACTTCTTTGACCCAATCCTGGATATGGAAGAGGTACTGGAGTTTGTTTCTCCTAGTCATTCCGCGATAGAATGGCTTGACGGACCACAGGAGTAATAGGCATCGATAAACGAATGCATGCATACTCTTGACTATCAATTGATAGACGAAGGTCAGTAGACAACTAAAGAGGGACAACTCAAAGGAACATATAACTTTCTGAGTTGTGGATGCATAGATTAGTATGTCGAACCAAGTTCAACATAATTCTTCCGGATAACCCATGCAGAAAGGTTGAGCTGGCAGAGTCACAATATAGAATGGAGAACTCCTCAAGAGTACTCTTGTTGTCATCTTCCAGTTCAACAAGGAACTTCTGCCATAAGTAGTTCATGGTATTTGGAAAAAGAAGATACCACGGACTTCAAGGACTATCGCAAAGGTTACTAATATCCTAAAGGAACTAGCAACACTATCAACATGATGTAAGTAGGGTGAATCTCGGGTTTAAAAACCCAGGAATAGAATACCTATTACTAAGTAGCATCACGGGATGCTTTCGATAATGACGGCCAGAATCATCACACTGGAAACACAGGTCATGGCTAGACTACTAGATGATCCCCTATGACAACTAGGGTCATAATAATAACTCCCACATAAATGTCAAGGCAATAGAATACCTCAACTCACCGATTAGTGTGGTTAATCTGGCCCAAAGGAACATCGAAACGGAAGGAAGGAATTTGCAAATGCATCAGACTGTTTAGAAACCTGGGATGACTCGGACAGCATAACGGCTGTAAATGCTCAAAAGATTGGAGACATGCTACAAAAATGGTGGCATAACCACTTAGAAGCACAATATCAAGGTCTCGAGATCAATAATTAACATACGGAGGTAGAAACTGAACTGAGGCTTAATCCAACAATCTTATAAGTCTACGCATTAGTAACACATGATCCTGAAGGAAAGAAGAGATAGCCTAGTTCTTAATCCCCGTAGAAGAGAAGAGGTTGACTCAGATCAGAAGACCATGAGGTATAAGGAGTAAAAAGAGCCTTACGTTCCATCCCACAATCAATTCCCTTATATAACTAAAGAATTTCTAGACTCAACTTCGACCAGTTTGGCTTGGTAATCCTACAGGCAGTCAAGCTATGATACCAACGCTGTCAGGACCCCGACTCAATGCCACATCGATCTAGCATGTAACACCTCATATCACTTTGCGGCCTCACGCACGGTATTCCCACGGGTGTCGCCTTACCTTTGCCCGGGGCCGTTTGCGCCTTTTGGCACACATATATGACAGTGTCGCTAGCATCCATATGATAAGGAGCCCGGGCTGACATGGCTAGTCGTAAACCCAAAGTGGCACAAACTTACAGGGACAGGCATCCATGACCCAGCATCGAACGTGTCGGTCATCAGCGAGTGAATCCAGGCTGTAGCACTGGGCTAGCAGGACTCCGGTGAACCGGGCTGTAGCGGGCTAACAGGACTCCGGTATCCATCGCGTGACATTTCCCCGAAGGGACAGACATAGGAACGAAGAAGGACACATGCCGGCCAGCCTAAGTGTTCCGGAGCAGTAGCAAGCTACCATGGCTCAGTGGAAACACTAGGATACATTTCCCGGTAAGAGAGGCTACTAAAGATAAACAACTAGATAGTCAGATCCCACACATACCAAGCATGTCAATAACATACACACAATATGCTCGATATGTGCAATACAACATGGCATCACAAAATGACTCTACGACTCAAGTAGTTTATTCAATAGGCTCCGAGGAGCGAGATATTACAAACATGGTCTCATGACCCAACAATCAGAGCATACAAATCAAAGCACAAGCGAAAGCTATCATGTCTGAGTACAGACATCTATGAATGAAAAAGGCTGAAAGCCTGACTATCTACCAAATCCTGTCGAGGCACAAGATCGTAGCTGAGGTAACAAGCTAAACGTCGAAGTCCACGTGGAACTACTAGTGAGACCGAAGTCTCTCTGCAAAACATAAAATAGGCAAACATGAGTACAAATGTACCCAGCAAGACTTACATCAGAACTAACTACATATGCATCATTATCAACAAAGGGGATGGTGGGGTTTAACTGCAGCAAGCCAGCATTGACTCGGTGGCTATCCTGAACTACGACTGCAATGTAACTCTTTTGAGGTGGCGCACACGAGTCCACATATCCACCAACCAATACACCACTATGGAACCGCTCTCGTCTCCCTACGAGAACGCCATCCATAGCACTCACGCTTATCTTGCGTATTTTAGGGTATCCACTTTCACTTGTCTATGAACTGATATAAGCAACCCAGAAGTCCTTTACCGCGGATACGGCTATTCGAATAGATGATGTTAACCCTGCAGGGGTGTACTTCTTCATACATGTTTCCACCACTTAGCGTCTGCACACGACATGTGCTCGGCAGACTTCAAGCGAAAGCCGACGTGGGTGTAGACCACGACCTACCTAAACACTCAAGTCTCTAGTCCAGGTTTATCGCCTATTCGGGTTCCATCCATGAGGAGATCCGGCTGGAGTTTCGCTCACAGCCCCAAACGATGTGAACAGGGTTCCCGAGATACCAAACGGGCATCCGGTACACCGTGCCACGTACCTACCGCATCACAGCCCACCCCTACGGTCAGCGCTGTCCACGGCCTCCAGTAAGCTACAAACACCAGAAACTACTTGCAACTCCTGGACAGAGGACTAGGGTGAATAAGAAGTCGATCGGGGTCATATTTCAGGGCCCAATGTATGGTAGTAGCTGAATCATGGATCACAAACACAGAACTCAGTTCCTAAGGACGACTTCAATGAGACAACCCACCATGTACTCCTACATGGCCTCTCACCGACACCTTTTACCAAATCATGTTCACACACTTAGCTCACACACAGTAGGACATGTTCACACACCTCTGATTCATCCCGGATGAATCAGACCTGACACAACTCTAAGCAGTAGCAGGCATGATAAACAAGCATGAATGAGTAGGCACAACAGGGCTCAAACAACTCCTACTCATGCTAGTGGGTTTCATCTATTTACTGTGGCAATGACAGGTCATGCAAAGGATAAAGGGGTTCAGCTACCGCAGCAAGTAACAGATGAATCGATGTTGTCCTAATGCAGTAAAAGAGAGCAGGAGCGGGAGAGTAGGATTGTATCAGAATGAACAAGGGGGTTTTGCTTGCCTGGCACTTCTGAAGATAACATTGAGTCTTCATCAGTGTCAATGATCACAACGTCGGAACATCATCTACCGGGAGGGAACAGATACCGGCAACAAAGAAGAAATACAATCAATGCAATGCACAATATGATGCATGCTATGACATGGCAATATGAATGTGTTTTGGGCTAATGCACCTAGCTATGATTTAAATGAAGTTGGTTTGAATACATGATTCAAATTCCAACTCCATATATGATTATTTAAATGCCCTTTATTTGTTTTGTCCAAAACAGAGGGCAAACATTGTTCAAACATGCATGAAAATGGTACAGATGGATTCCTTGAATTTTTCTGATAATTTTTCATATATAATTTATTTAATTTGGAGCTACGGTTGAATTTCTATGATTTTTTGAGGTTTATACAATTTTCTGGAATTTATAAATCATTTCCTAATTTATTTTAATTCCAGAAAGGAATTATTGCATCAGCATGACCTCATCCTGACGTCATCAGGTCAACAGGGTGGGTCCAGGTCAAACCTGACGTGTGGGGGCCACACGTCAGTGACACAGGGCTAGTTAGTGTCAATGACAGGTGGGGCCGGGTCAAAGGCCACGTCAGCGCGGTCAAAGCTGACGCGTGGGGCCACTGTGATTAATTTAAACTAAACAGAAAATAAACTAAGATTAATTAAAGCGTGGGGCCTAGGTGTCAGTGACACGAAGCGGTGGTTAGTGGCTAATTAAGCCAGCCACGTCAGCTGGCCGGAGATTAGCCGGCGACGACCACAGAGCACGGCGGGGGCACGTCGGACTTGCGCTAAAGGCGACGGAGGCGGCGGCTGAGGGCACCGGGGTGTAGCCCGGGCTCTCCCGCATATGATGGGGTAGGTGGGAGGCTATGGGAACGCCGGGGCTCGCCGGAACGGAGCTCGCGGCGGCGCCGGAGTTCGGTGAGTGTGGGGTTGGCGCTGTGGTGCACGGGAGGGCGAGTTAGGATGCGTTAGGCTCCTGGTGGCTTCCTGAGTGCGGTGACACGCTCCGAAACGAGCTCAAGCGGCTGTAGTGACGGCGGCGACGAGGTCAGCGGCGGTCGGAGTTCGGCCGCGACGGAGCTATGGCCTAGAGCTCGCAAACGCAAGGGGAAAGAGAGGGGTTCTGCACGGAGGCTCACAGCGAGGTCGATGAGCAGCTCGGTGGTCTCGGGGAGGCGTCGGAGATGGCGAATCGGCGCGCGGCATCCGGCGGCCGTGGACGGGGAAGAAGGGTCGCGGCGTCGTCTTGGGGTCCTCCGGCCTTGCGTGGGTCGGCGGAGAGGTGCTCGGGTTCTAGGCGGAGCTCGTGGGCTGGTCAGAGAAGCGAGGGGGAGGCGGTGGCCATGGTGGTTGCGAGCGACGTCGGCGGCGGCTCTCGGTCATGGGGGGGAAGCAGAGGAGCGAGGGGGAGGGAGGTCCAGAGAGCGAGGGAGAAGTGAGAGGGGGTCGGGGGGGCCGCATGGCGTCTCCAGGGAGTAGCGGAGGCAAGCAGGGAGGCAGGAGGTGGCCGGGGCAGCGTCGGCGCTCGCCACCGAGCAGCTTTGGGGCGAGGGGGAGGAAGACGATAGGGGAGGAGTGGAGATGGGCTGGGCCGCTGGAGGAGCTGGGCCAGGCAGGTAAGTCTGGTAAGTGGCTGGGCTTCTCTTTTTTTTAAAATTTCTGTTCTGTTTTCTTTTATTTAATCTTTTGCCACTGTTTTGAACGTAAAATAATTCAAACAATGCCAAAAACTCCTCTGAATATTTTTATTTTGCTAGATGGACTTCTCCAAAGCTCATAAAATATTTCAGGGGTATTTGAAATTATATTCTAATTGTATGAATATAATTCAAATTCAAATAGCTAATGATTTAAATTCAAAATCCCAAAAATAAATCCTTTTAAAATGTTCATTATTTTTGGTTTGGATCAAAACCCTTGCCAAAAATATTAAACATTTAAGAAGAACATTTTTGGAACAATGAATGAGATTTTAGGGTTTTAGCCCTTCTTTTATTTAAATTTTGAGGCTTCCAAATTTCCTCAATTCAAGTTTTAGAAATTTAGACATGATGCAAACACCAGGCAACACCAGAAGCTAGGGATGTGACACTGCTGAGGGATTCCTGGATTAGGGGGTCTCCGGACAGCCGGACTATATCCTTTGGCCGGACTGTTGGACTATGAAGATATGAGATTGAAGACTTCGTCCCGTGTCCGGATGGGACTCTACTTGGCGTGGAAGGCAAGCTAGGCAATACGGATATGTATATCTCCTCCTTTGTAACCGACCTTGTGTAACCCTAGCCCCTTCCGGTGTCTATATAAACCGGAGGGTTTTAGTCCGTAGGACAATATACAATCATACCATGGGCTAGCTTCTAGGGTTTAGCCTCTCCGATCTCATGGTAGATCAACTCTTGTACTACTCATATTATCAAGAATAAATCAAGCAGGACGTAGGGTTTTACCTCCATCAAGAGGGCCCGAACCTGGGTAAAACATCGTGTCCCCTGCCTCCTGTTACCATCCGCCTTAGGCGCATAGTTTGGGACCCCCTACCTGAGATCCGCCGGTTTTGACACCGACAACCATTTTCATAGCATCACCAAATACGGCCTATTAACGGCCCGTTATGGTCAGCCCATAAAACATACGATTTCCATTAAAGGCCTGTCTACAGCCCATTAAAGTCCCGTACAAGACCCATAAATGAGTCGGCGGCCCATGGATCCTACGAGACGTACAAGGCCCATGGATCCTACGAGATGTAGAAGGCCCATGGATCCTACGAGACGTAGAAGGCCCATGGATCCTACGAGATGTAGAAGGCCCATGGATCCGACGTCCCGTGAAGGGCCATGGTCGGGCGAGTTGGCCCCCGTTTGAACGATATAGCATATTCAAAGATTTATCCTACTCAATAGTATCACCTCTAAAAGCATACACTATACAACAAAGAGATCAAGGCATAGAAAGGTAGAATAATCCTACACTATACAATAAAGAAATTACAGCTGATTATACCCACTGGGCATTATGGTTCGGCATAGGTGATAATAAAGCATACACAAACAGCAAATTACATACACTGGGCAAATACATCTCATACATCATGGACGCGCATCAACTTAACTCCATTTGAACTATAATCTCTTTAGAAAATAGGATTGGCCGGATTCAGATAGCACAAATTTCAGTCTAAAAAATCTCCAATTCCTTCATGGTTACCTCAGTATCTTGTTTCATTTGTTTGACTCCTGCATCTAATACCTGCATGTCCAGTCTCAACTTATTGATTATACGTTGACAATCATGTACACGTTGTCTTGCCACCTCTAGTTGATGCTCGAGAACATCAGCACATTCCAATTCCAATCCATAATCATTCAGTAATGGCCATGCCGCACTGCTCACAGATCTTTGTGTTGATGTCACTTCATCCTGAAATGTTTTTGTAAGTACACATGACTAGGGCAAAAATATAGTTACAACAGTGAAGCGAACAAGACACTATTTTGTACTACATGGCAAAACAGGACTAACAATAATGTTACACATCACTTTCAAAAAAAATGTTACACGTCATGAAGCATAAGCAGGTGATATTTTAAAAATTATAAAAAATATAGTCTGTGCAGCTTGCATACAGAAATCCCTCTTAGCTCACCAGAGGAGCATGATGTTGGGGCCCAATCAAAAACACAGACAAGTTACAAATTTAGATAGCACATTGTGTATAAGTAAGCAAGCATTTGGCCATTATGTGCCTCAATTAGAGTCTTAGGGAGCATAATGAACAACAGAGGGTTTCATACAAACATACTACATCAGGCAAAACTATGCAATCATTAGCGTAGTATAAACTACATTGTGAGCTCATGCAATAATAGTTGGTTAATAGACTTCAAAGCTTCAGGCAAACTTCGGCAGAGTAATTAAATGGTAATGCATTTAATTATGTCAACTAATAGTGATACAAGTACTGAACATCAAGCATGATTATTTGGGCATCTCATTAACAGAGGACAAATAAAGCAATTGAAAACAGAAAATTAACTATGCCTGAAACAAACAAGGAATTGAACTGTTGAGTTGCATACAGTGACTTACCTTAGCAGGTTGAAGAGGCTCAGCGTAGCTCCTACTTCTCTTGCAAGGCTCCTTCCTAACATCTTGTACTTGGAAATCCTCAATCTTATCTTCATTGCACCCCCTTTGCAAGGTGACACAAACTAGTTACTCGTCTCCTTGGAAGATAAATATGCATACTTTCCAGTCTGTGAACACAAAAGGATGAGATTATAACAAAACAACACCACATAATGAAACATGCCGCATCTCTTGCACTTGCACACAATGAAATGAGCATTCACTATGTCTCCACTATGTAAAAACTAGGCATACCTTCGAACTGAATCTCCAGGTACTCTTGGAGAGCCTACTATAGTGTACACCCAAACTTTTATGTCACCTATGAGTTAGACAAGGCCCCACTACAGCAGCCCTTAGTGTTTAAATCGTTGACAAGCTCTGTTAGAGTGTTAGGTCAAGAACAACAAGTAATCAAAGCAAACAGTCCTAGTATGGCTGGCTGATGCAAACAAGCAATTGAACAGATGTGTGAGCATATCTTACATATCAAGAAAAGAAGCAAAGAAGGAGGCTTAAAGACCATCACTTGACTGACCAGATTTAAGGGGCATTTAAACATCATGTGCAATGTATGAACTAACATAAACATTGCATATTCCAGATTCTATAATGGAATGCACATGTATTAGGTTATGCCATGTATGATGATGCCTAAATGTACAGATAGCAGGTAGGAGTGATTCATCATTGCATGCACAATTGAATTGCAGCTTAAGGGCCAGTTCGATTCTGCCTTTTCAGGGCATATTGTCAAAATAAGCCATAAAAGATGTAAAGAAGTCATTTTTGAGTTATGGGCTTGGGCTTAACTAATATCGCTTTGGAGGGGGGTGTTTCGGGTAGAACCTCACTAAAAATTGAAGGGAAGGGGAATAGTGAAATGACTCTATTGTCTGCCTATATTACACTCAAAATGCAACTGCTGACGCCCGTGTCACACCTGACCCTCAAGTAAAAACAAACACGCAAGCATTCATTGCCCTGCCCGCTTGCATATCATCTCCCCTTTCCCTCTACCTCGATCCCATGCCTGCAGCACTAGGGTTCCTCCAGCAAGACATCACCACTGGTCCCATCTGGCCTGGTCCTCGACGATGATATGTCCAGCTAGGCTACATGGCCGGCGGGTAGGGGCAAATCTCCCTGGCTGCTCCTCCCTCTGGCGCGCCCCTCATTCTCATGGTCTCCAGCAGCTGCTCCACTGTGGTTCGTCCAACGCACTACTCCGGCGGGCGTTGCACAACTACGGCTGATGCACACTACGGCAGAAGGCACCTTATTCCCCCTCCCCTCCTCCCAAGCCATGGCCTTGAGGTGCTGTTAAAGGATGAGCTCATCCAACAAGGTGAGGATCTCCTATGATTTTTGCCAAATTTTCATTCCGATCCACTATACGATGAATTGCTATGAGCTGCTTCTGCTGCTGCTATATGATGCATTGCTATGAGCTGCTCCTGCTGCTGCTATATGATGAATTGCTATGAGCTGCTGCTGCTGTATGATGAGTTGCTATGAGCTGCTGCTGTTGCTGCTATATGATGGATTGCTATGAGCTGCTGCTGCTATATGATGAGTTCCTACAAGCTGCTCCTCCTGCTGCTATATGATGAATTGCTATGAGCTGCTCCTGCTGCTGCTATATGATGAATTGCTCTCAGCTGCTCCTGCTGCTGCTATATGATGAATTGCTATGAGCTGCTGCTGGTATATGATGAATTGCAGACTACTGCTGCTGTATGATGAGTTGCTATGAGCTGCTGCTGCTGCTATATGATGCTTTCAGGTGGTGCTGCTATACAATAATAACCAGCCACTTGGACCATCGAATTTCAATAAATAATTGTTCTTCATTTAAATGTGGGTCATGTGTTCTTCGTTTAAATTAGGCAATGGGATCTCTATGGAAAACATTGACCAAAGTAGATTGTGCCAAGTAGATGGTATCTTTGTATTTGCATTTTGAGCAAATAGTGATGGTCTGTTTTCCTATCATATTAATTACTGCAATGGGTTCAATTTGTGATGTTTTCAAGTCAAATTAATTTCCATATGGGTAGCAAAATGGAAAAAATATAATGCAATCTAGACTTTCCACTGATCATACCAAAGATAAGCTGAAAACGCAATGAAAAGAATTGGTTGGCTTATTACATGGAGCTTACATTCACAGGTGCTTATTTTCTTAGGATAACTCGTAATAACTGTCCCTAAGAAACTTGGCTAATAGAACTGGCATACAAATAACATGTCACGATGATTGCAATGGAGGAGTGACGTACCATAGCACAATGTATAGGCTCACCGCTGCCTCTCCTTTTTTTGCGATGTTCCATGAAATTGCCACATACATCTTGTACTTTTTCATTGTGTAACCCTATCTGCAAGTTGACACGGCTAATTTCAGACATCTCTACATGATACTACATTGCATATCCCTTGCGCGTATTTAAACCACCAATTAACGATTGTGTGTGTACCATAAATTAGCCATGACTCTGTATGCTGGACTAGCAGGCACTCTAAGGGAGCCTAATGTAGTGCACTAGAATTCCTACATGCCACCTGCGATTTTGTGTAATGTACTGCCCCTGTTCCTAAATATATGTCTTTGTAAAGATTCCAGTATGGACCACATACAGATGTATATAGATGCATTTTTGAGTGTAGATTCACTCATTTTGCTCTGTATGTAGCCTATAGTGGAATCTCTAGAAAGACTTATATTTAGGAATGGAGGTACGAGGTAGTAGCATGTATGACATCTACATATCTAATTTAGCAGCCACTAGTAGAAATCATTGTCTGCACAAAGGGATTACTGGTCGAAAATCCTAGCAAAGCACTCTAGCAGGCACAGAACAATACAAGAGAGAGAGAGAGAGACGCGCTTACAAGATCATAGCAATGCCTCAGTCTAGGATCTTGGTTGGCCAAGCTGTTAGATCCAGAAGAAACATCGTCCTTGTAGTTTTTGCTAGCTGCATAACAGGTAACAGCGACCAGTTAGTATATTTGAAGTACATCGGGCAGGTGATGCTGGACGGGTTTAAAGGTGACAAGTACCTAGGCTGTGGCGGGTGCTTGGCATCTCTCCAGACGGTGGGAATCAGGTTAGAAACGTCGAGGGTGATGACGCTGCACTGGATGTCGGGGTCCGGTAAGGAGATCTAGAACCGTTGAGTAGGGTGTTTGTGGTGCGGCTCCGGTAGGGTGGACTACGGTGTGGGCGAAGCGGATCTGTGGCCGTGGACGAGGGCATAGGTGAAGCTGCTCCGATGGTTGGGTTAAGGATGGTGTCGATGACGCGGATCTGCGGCCGTGGATGGGGCGTCAGAAGCTGCTCCGGTGGTTGGGTTAAGGATGGTGTCTACAATGTGGATCTGCGGCCGTGGACGGGGCGTTAGAAGCTGCTCCGGTGGTTGGGTTTAGGGTAGTGTCGATGATGCGGATCTGCGGCCGTGGACGGGGCGTCAGAAGCTGTCCATTAGGTTGGATGAGGGTGCGAGGAAGCGGATCTGAGGCCATGGACTTGTGAGTTGGCAAAGCGGCCCCTGTAGGGTTGAGAATGTTATAGGCGAAGCTACTCCGGTAGGGTTGATGATGGTGTCGGCGAAGCGGCTCCGGTAGGGTTGAGGAAGGTGCGGCGAAGCGGCTCCGGTAGGGTTGAGGAAGGTGTCCGTGAAGAGGATCAGAGGCCGTCGACGGGGGCGTCGGTGGGGCGGCTCCGGGGGGTGTGGATGAAGCGTCTCCGGTGGGGAGTACAAATGAGCCACTGCAGATGCGCGGCGGTTGACGAGAGTACCGGCGAAGCAGATCTGGCACTGTGGACAAGGCCGACACTGAATAGGCTATGGTACAGTGGTGGATGAGCAGTCTACTTGTTTCTAGGGGAGGTGGGAGGGGTAGATGCGGCCGCAGAAGCAGGTCCGACGAGGTGGACGTCACTGGCAGTGAATGGGCTATGGTACGCCGGTGGATGAGCAATCTAGGGTTTCGAGAGGGGAGGGGAGAAAGGGCGATGAAGTACGGACAGCGTGATGTAAGATGCTCTGGTGCTGTGGAGTTAGTCGTTTTTGCCGGAGGGGGAGAGGAAATGGGGGTGCCATGTAGTGGGGGAACCGGAAGTTACCAAAGCAGCCCCGACCTATCATGTAGATGAGGGCGGTATTGTAACTGTTGGTCTCCGTGCACCAAGGACAAAAGGGGGATTTCGCATGCTAAGGACTAAGGTGGTGGAAATTTTAGAAGGAGGCGGGAGATTTTGCCGCCCGTGGGATCGTTCGTATCCAGTTTCAACTAATTTTGGACCGTGCTAGCGGGAAGGTCATGCTAGACTGTGTACACGGGGCACGCGTCAGCAGTTAATAACTGGTGTGAAGTCCACCCCAGAAAAAAAGACAATAACTCGGGATGATGCGCCGATAACTTGGACGTTCACACGGGCGTGGCCAACCGTACGAGTGTAGTGGCGCGTTCACAAAAAAGGGATCAAACGGTCAGCCTATGTATTTCTCGTGTAAATAGATAATTTAGTGCCATTGGTTATTTACTTTGAACATAATGCATTGACGTGTTAGTGTAGAGGCGCACAAAAAGAAATGGATATTGTAGTCAGCTACTTGAAAGTGTTACCTCATATGATTACATAGCCTCCATTTCATAAATTGCGTACCCGTTGAATTCATATATGAATATTAGATATATTACTTCAAAATAGAAACTTCAATCATCCAAGACTAATGAATTTGAATGCAAGAGTAACAATGGTGCATGTACATGATAGCTACATCGGTTGTTTGAAGAAACATCACTGTAACTTTGGCATGCACAACTGAAAAGGTTTATTTAAATAGGAAAAAAATCTGATATGTGAGTGTCCAATCTTTATAGCGTTGAATCGATATTGTACCTTTGGCCACGATACGAAGTAGATATTGACTTATGTTCAAGCGATGCACGTCCACGATCCCTAGATAGTGATTCGTGAATGAATTGTGCAATCTCTCTCACACGCATACATATCTCATTTCCCTGTGGGCATCGGAATCACAGACGCGCACTTCGTGTATTTCTCTCCCTCCGTCAGGGTTAAATTTGTCTTTCTACCCTGTCCTACAAGTCTCTCACACAGAAACACACACGCTCTCTTTGTCTAACACGCCCACCCCTTTAATTCCGCCCACCCACAGCCACTAATTTCTCAAAGTATAATAATGTATCTCACACATATGCTATCTACCTATCCCTTAATATAGCTAGATATGCATCACACAAACTCCTTCTCCCTACTAGCAAGATGCCCATGCGTTGCACAGAACATCAAGATGCATTTGTATGAGAAGTTTATCTTGTGGGAGAAAAGGATGAACGAGGGAATGCCTTATTTGCAAATGCGGAGAGGGGTGTGGGTATCTTTTTGCAAAATTTCCATAGTTTCCTTCCTGTCCGTCGGATATAAACTGGATGGCCTATATTGCAGGATGGCAGGAACACCATCATCACCAACTCTGTTTTTTATAAGAGTAGAGATATGTGAGTGTCACTACCCCCTCCCCACACACCCACACTTCCCAACACCGAAGGAGTAGGGTGACACCTCGATCTCGATACTAATCTATCGACTGGCTTCTCTCTCAAACATACACACACACACACTACCCGGCACTGAAGGAGCTAGTAGGGTGGCACATCGATCTTGATAATAATCTATCTACTCCTCTTTCAAACACACACACACACACACTCGCTAGTTGTGCCTCTGTGCCTACTGCGCACACTCTCGATACTTCTTTCTCTCCCTCCCCCCCAACAATGATAGCAGAAGGGTGACAACTCAATCTGATCATAATCTGTCAATTGGTTTCTCTCTCAAACATTGTGTCTCGGTGCCTCGCTCGGTGGCCCCCTCGATATGTAGACTTCTTGCGCGCGCACAGCTGTAGTGACGATGACGCTGAACCCAGTGTGCCTTGTTTTTACCGGCCTCATGTGATAGTTTTCACCCTGTTTTCTGTTAATTAACAAGGAAACCTTTTCTTTGTTACTACTAGTGAATCTGAAATCATTCGGGGCAGACATAAAATATATCACTTCAACCCAATTATCGCAGCAACTATTTTAAAAGGAATTAGCTAGCTGCCCGTGCGTTGCACGGAACATCAAGATGCATTTGTACGAGTAGTTTATCTTGTGAGAGAAAAGGTTGAACGAGGGAAGGCCTTATTTACGAACATGGAGAGATGTGTGGGTATATTTTCGCAAAATTGCCATAGTTTCTTTCCTATCCGTTAGATATAAATCCGACGGCCTATATTGCAGGATGGCACGCACACCATCATCACCAACTCTGTTTTCTTCTCCCTCTGTCCGAAAATACTTGTCATCAAAATGGATAAAAAGAGATGTATCTAAAACTAAAATACGTCTAGATACATTTCCTTTTATCCATTTTGATGACAAGTATTTCCAGACGGAGGGAGTATTTGTCTTTTTAGAGATTTCAACAAGTGACTATGACCGGACCTTACCAACATACTCAAAAAAGTAGTCCATAATTTGGATGTTACCCTCTTTTCTTGGCGATGCAGTGCCATCTGGATACCTCATAAATAAATCAAGGACAAATCTGACCCCTTCCTGAAAAGACATATGGAGCAAAATGAGTGAATGCACACTCTAAAATATGTCTACATACACATCCGTATGTGATAGTCCATTTCAAATCTGAAAAAGACAAATATTTAGGAACGAATGGAGTATATATAAGAGTAGACATGGAGATATATCTCGAGCATGGTTTATAACAAAAATGTGCTGGGCTGGTTAGCGCCGGATGCTCACAACACGATGACGTGAGTTCGAATTCTGTCTTTTAACTTTATATTTTTATATTATATATTACTCTACTTATTTAATATATACTTCTTTCGCTACTATATTGACAGTGGAACCCACAGAGTACTTAGAATACAAGATTAAGGATGGACTTGTTTCTTTTTAACTTTTTGTACGAAGCTGTAGCCACCCTGCAAGTCACGTGTACACTGTACATGCAATTAACTTTTTATAGAGGGACAATCATACATGCAATTAACTCAAATGGATTGCATGTCACTCTATTATTTCCAGCATAAAGAGCATCTCCAACAGCAGTCGGCAAATTTCCTCCCGCTTCCTTAAGCGGAGGACGACATCAAACGCCAGTGGCATACATGTTTACAACTCTAACCAACCAGATGAAATTTGTGCAAACACGGACTGATTTCATATAAGCATGAAGGATTTCGTATAAAAAAGCCGGATCTTCATATAAACATGATGGATTTCATTACATTTACATGAACTAAGAGGTGCCAATCCGTCTCTCTTGTATAATTAATACTCCCTCCGTCCGGAAATACTTGTCCTAGAAATGGATGTATCTAGACTTATTTTAGTTCTAAATGGCCGCCTGCGGATCCCTTTGTCTTCCTCATGTCCGTCAGACACTTGCGGGGTCGACGAAGGTCCTCGGAAGAGACGAAGCTACAAAGAAACCACCTGAATCTGTGGTCGTCGCCTCGGCGGTGGCCTTCATGGGTCCCAAGTGGCGGCGATCTCCCGTGTTCTACTTCACCTCGATGATGGCGACGGACACGGAGAAGCTGGCCACCGACTCGTCGCTCTCCACGCACCCGACTTCTGTCTCTGCCTCCATGGCGCTGCCGCAGGCACGGGAGGCGCGCCCACAGACACGGGATGCGCGGCCACCGCAGACACTGGTGGCGCGGTACGACGCAGCAGCAATGATGCCCGTATCGGCGTGCTCGCCGCTGTGCCGGCGTGGAGCAACCTACCACTCCTCATTGAGCTGAACCACCCGCCTGCTTGGGGCGGCAACTGGCTCCGTCGGGCCAAGCGAGGTTGGTGAAGCACCGAGTAGCCTCGCCCGTATTCGGAGGGCTCGGCGGGCCACCCAGCCGGGTAATATGCAGGAGAACGGCTCATCGGAAGCCATCAGAAGAGTGGAGAAAATGGTGGAGGAGATGGGGGAGCGGCGGAGGGGATTCTTGCCCGTTGTCTATCTGGCCTCGTGTAAATAGAGGGCGGACGGTAGGACCTTGGCCGACGTCTGGCCTTGTTTAAACTAAGGGCGGACGGGAGGAGCTCGGCCGGTGTTGTGCTTAATTCTGGCCCGCTCATGAACGGACGTGTGGCCGGAGTAGGATTCTCGGTTTGCATGCGGGTTTATGAAAGTGCGTTATATCGACTAGAGGGGGGTGAATAGGCGATTTTTATGAAAGTCTTCAGAACATGGGAGTTTTGAGGACAAATGATAAAATTAAACCTATTACCATGCAGTGGAAGGTAGACTACACTAGGCAAACCATAGTCAAGTATTCAATGAAGTGAAAGCACAAAGACTAATAGCAGCTAGGTAGTAAGGATCAGGTAGGAAGATATTGTGAAGCCAAATAGAACACGCAGTCACTCAGTGAAGACAAATGATAGAGCAAACATACAATGACTTCACAAGGAGTAACAGTAAGTAAAGTGAAGTGAAGATGAAACTAGTGACTCATTGAAGACAATGATTTGTTGAACCAGTTCCAGTTGCTGTGACAACTGTACGTCTGGTTGGAGCGGCTAGGTATTTAAACCTTAGGACACACAGTCCCGGACACCCAGTCCTGAACACGTAGCTCAGGACACCCAGTCCTCACCGTATTCTCCTTGAGCTAAGGTCACATAGACCTCGCCCAATCACTCTGGTAAGTCTTCAAGGTAGACTCCCAAACCTTCACAGACTTCGTTCACCGGCAATCCACAATGTCTCTTGGATGCTCAGAACGCGACGCCTAACCGGCTGGAGGATGCACAGTCCTAATGTGTAATAAGTCTTCAGATCACGCAGACAAGAAGACTTAAGTGATGCCCAATTCTCTCTGGCTCTGGTGGTTAGGGCTTTATCCTCGCAAGGAATTCTCTCTCAAAGGCTTCGAGGTGGGTTGCTCTCAAACGACAAAAGCCGTGCTTTCAATCTGAGCAGCCAGCCGTTTATGGTTGTAGGGGGTGGGCTATTTATAGCCACTTGGCAACCCGACTAGATTTGTCCGAAATGACCCTGGGTCACTAAGGAACTGACACGTGTTCCAACGGTCAGATTTCAAACTCACACGGCAACTTTACTTGGGCTACAAGCAAAGCTGACTTGTCCGACTCTGGACAAGATTCGCTCTCATAGTCTTCACTCGAAGACATAGGTTTTTGGTTTAGGCATCACTTCAGTCATTCTAACTTGTTCTCTTGGACCCCACTTAATAGTACGGTGGTTCCTATGACTCAACACAAAAGAAAAAGAACTATGAAAGATCTAAGTCTTCGAGCTCCATAGGCTTCATATAGAGTCTTCTCTTGTCATAGTCTTCAATGTGAATATCTTCATATACCACCTTTGACTTCAATGTCTTCATACCTTATTAGGGGTCATCTCTGGTAGTAAAACCGAATCAATGAGGGACTTCTACCTATGTTATCCTGCAATTCTCACAAACACACTAGTCGCTCAACTAGGTTTGTCGTCAATACTCCAAAACCAACTAGGGGTGGCACTAGATGCACATACAATCTCCCCCTTTTTGGTGATTGATGACAAACTAGTTGAAGTTTTCAACGGGGAATATAATCTGTGAAATTGTAAAGGATAAGGAATTGTCTTCATAAGTTGCAAGGGCTCCCCCTGAAGATGTGCATATAAGTTAATTTGCTTTTGGAATGCAAATGCACATGGCAGGTTGTACTTGTGGAGATCCACTTCAACTTATGATGACAATCCACTATGCATGTGAAAGTATATGAAGATAATGACATGCATAATGGAAAATGGACGTCTGCAGAATGAGCTAAGTGCAGAATTTATCGTTGCACATGCGGAATTTATCTTCGCAAAACAAGGTGGCAAATAAGTAGCAGACGACCATCTGGTTTAAGTGTTACAACTCATAAGAACCAAATGTAGCAAAAACGAGAGTTGTAAGCACGAAGCAAAATATAAAGCAACCGCCCATATGGACCCGCTTGAAGACTATCAATCTCATATGCTTCTCCCCCTTTTATCAGTAATGACCAAAAAGGTTTGAAGACATAGAGCCTCTACTCGTTCCCATGAGGAGTAGGTGAAGTAGCAGGGTTGTTGGTGTTGTTTGGCGGTGCAGAAGAGCTTGGAGGTGCTGAAGGAGGTGGCGGTGAAGTAGCATCGTCTTCTTCCTCAATAATTCTGGCAGTCACTGTGGCAGCAGAGGAAGAGAACTCAGAGTGTTCAAGGGATGGAGTTCCTAGCAGCACAGCCCTTCGAGGAGGTGTGGAGTCAAACTTGAATCTCTCAGAGAAGCCATCCTCTTGAAGATCAGCTTCAGAACACATCATCATGAGCCCTTTCCATGTG
Organism: Triticum aestivum; assembly: GCF_018294505.1. NCBI lineage: Eukaryota > Viridiplantae > Streptophyta > Magnoliopsida > Poales > Poaceae > Triticum > Triticum aestivum. The sequence goes on along the minus strand of NC_057800.1, from coordinate 344,986,474 downwards.
CAGCGACAGGTTTCATGGGCAACAAAAGCATTCTTGGTGGGAAGATTTCGAGTGCGATTAACATCCACCAAGAGGCTTTTCATCTGACGCTTCAGCCAGTCATGATGCCTATCCTGTTTCTCATGTAGAGCCACAAGAAGCTCTCGGTCGTTGAGAACACGAGTGCGCTTCTTGGGTCTTGGAGCAGTGGCACTGTCAGTGGCTTCAATGGAAGCAGGGTGTGGTGCACGTGTAGTGCCAGCCAAAGGATACACCCGACAAACTGCTTCAACGCCTTCAACGTTCTGAGTAAAACTCTGATGGTCTGCATTCTGAAGACTTAGAGGTTGCTTGGCAGGCTCAGAATATATGGCTTCAGTAGACATGTCCACGTCAGGCAAGAAGATCCGATGGTTGCGGGCTGAGGGCTGATACGAGATGGCGGAGTGTAGCTTGATCAGCCGCATGACCCAAGGGACGTAGAACTTCAAACCAAACAGATCAATGCCTGATGCAGCAAGTTGGCGTATGAAGAAGTCCTGTGCATTGAAGCATTTGCCATGAAGTATATAGAAGACCAAAGTCTTCATTACACCCTGAAGCTTGGCATTTGGAGAGTGCCCTTTGATAGGCCAGAGAGTTCGCCTGATGATGTGATAGATGGTTCTGGGCAGGTACTCAAGGTCTTCAACGAAGAACTCTGTGGGATAAGCAGCATCATGGGGCAATGGCTTCATCATGCTGAGCATTTGACTCATATCAGGTTCTGGCCGCTGAAAGATGCTCTCAATAGCTTCAGCATGCAGCTGACAGCCTTGCTCGAAGAGATCGCCAGGAATGGGCAAGCCAGTGAGCTCAATGATGTCAAATGCATTGGCTTCGTGATGAACGTTGCCAGTCATCCACTCCAGGACCCAAGTCTTCGGATCTCTGCTGTACCCTTTGATGTGAAGTGTGGCATAGAATTGTAGCAGCAGCTCTTCATTCCAATGCTCTTCATCAGTAACAAACTGCAGCAGACCCACTTACTTGAAGCAATCCAACGCTTCTTCTAGACAGGGAAGACCAGCTATAGCTTCAACGTCAAGGCGCTTGTGTGGGAAGATGCGACCTTGGTTGTAAAGAATGCAAGAGTAATAGCTTCGCTGAGGATAGCTCCAGAACCGATCAGATGATATCCATTCCCTTGAGTAGGGGTTCCTGGAGCTATTGAAGAACGTGTTGTCTGCCCTGAAGCCATTGATGTTGAAGGAGCCAGCTGCTGATGCAGGACCTGGAAACCTTGGTAGTCTTGGGATTGGCTTCTGGACCTGAGGCCTGTGCTCAACATGATAGTTGAATTGGGGACCGGCAGCAGACTCAGGAACAGAAGTGGCAGGATCAGGGGCTTCGCTGTCTTCTGAAGCTTTTGCTGGGGAGGGCTCCACATTAGCTTCATTGTTGGTTGTGGAAGCCTCAAGATTTTCATCCTCCACTTGACTAGCTGGAGGGTCGGTCACAGGCACGTTCTCCTGGAGAACTGCTTCTTGGTGGAACAGGGGAGTGGGATCTTGTGGTACTTCTTCTTCTGCGGCTGATGCATCCGGGATGTCTTCAACAGAGACTTGAGGCCTTGGACCTTTGTGAAGCCCGCGTAACGCAGACGACGCCTGTGGAGTTGGAGTGGGCTGGGCCTCATAGTCTTCTTCCTCTTGTGGGCGATCCGCCCATGAAGCATCCTGTGCAATTGGCGTCAGTGGACGACCAATGCTGATGAGTTTGCTGTTTTCAAACTGAGGAAGGACTGCATCATCTTCTACATTGTCATGATGACCAATGTCTTCAGCAGCGATGGGACCAGCTGCTGGAATGTCTTCAACTTCAGGAGCCTCTGTGGAAGCAGGCTCGTGAACTGTCAGTTGACGTTCTGCGTCAGGATGAACAATAGAAATGGGTTCAACTATCAAGGGCTCTGTGGGAGCAGCCCGAGCTTTCTTGGTCTTTCTCTTTTTCTTGGTGGGGGCAGTAGGAGAGGCTTCAGATTGTTTCCTCTTCCTGGCTTCAGCCTCAGCAGTTCTTGTCTTCTTGAGCTCTGAAGCTGTTGACCGGCTTTTTGGCTTCGAGCCAGTCAGTCTAGTTGGGAAGACAATCGGAACTGCTTCTTGCCTTGGTGCATCAGGTTCAGCCATAGCAGGTTTCTTTTTCTTCTTTGCGGCCATCCTGGGGTCGATGCCAGGACGCCCAAGTTCCTTGCGCTTCTCAGCCTCATTATAGGCTTGCACACATCTGTCAGCCAGAGTCTTCATGCGCTCACGCGAACCCTGAGCTTCTGCACGCTTCTTCACAAAGGCTTCCTTGAGCTCATGCATCATTCTCTTGAAGTTCTTCACTTCTTGCACGCTGAGCTTGGCCATATGCTTCTTGAACTGAGCCTTTTCATAGTCAATCTTCTGCTTTAGTTCAACAATGCGCTGGGCAATAGCAAGTTCTGAAGCAATGGCGCCTTGGAAGGCGACACTGAGGCCAATGGGTAGCTGCAGATCTTCAAAGTTGATGTTTGGCGTGTTAAACCACTCGTCAATGAAGTTGAGGATGATGGTGACATCAAAGAAAGGCAGATCATTGAAGATTTCTGCTTCTTCTTTGCTCTTAATGAGTTTCTCAAGAGCATCATCTGCAAGATCTTCATCACTTGACAGATCAATGTCGTCGTTGCGTAGAATGGCAGCAGCTGTTATCTCTTTGCCTGCGTGAGACAGAGGCATCTTGGCCTTCTAGGGCTTGGAGACGTGTGATAAGTCTTCAGACTGCACACTGTCTTTAGGAGGTGCAGTTGCCAATGGCTTCGCCCTTGAGATTTTTGGTGAAGGGGCCGGCTTTGAAGCTTTTGGCTTCTTCAACTGCTTTGGCTTCGGCACTGCAGGCACGTCATCAGACTCAGTGTCAGCTGCAGGCTCATTCACTGCAGTCCCTTGAACCAAGATGTAGGTGATGAGGCCTTCAAGGTTGGCAAAAGGACCAATGACATTGGGTTCTGCATGTCGTGTGCCATCTGCCCTTGGAGATGAGGGACCAGGGTTGAAGTCTAACCCAAAAGTCTTCTTGTTCTACTTCGCTGAGTTATGAGCAAACTGGAAGTTGTGCTTGAACAAATTGTTGTCACGACACCATAGCAGTGACGACGAGTGTGCATCAGCAGGCTGTGGTCCACGAACCATGCATGGATAGAAGCCTTGAGCAATGGCTTCATCTCTGGACCTGGGTAGAAGATTCTTGAATAGGATGTCTCCCCACGGTCTCTTGATGGCGTTTTTCTCAGCATACTCCTGGGTCACAAATTTGTATTTGAACCATTGTTCTTCCAATATCGTCAAATCCATTGGATTCGGGTCTTGCACTGACTGTAATCCTCTTCAGGATCTGTCTTGTACATTTCTGAGAGTTCATCTGGCAGATCTCTGGAGGTCTCACCACGACGCTTTCTGCCACCCTTCCTTGCTGCTTTCTCTGAAGCCATAAACTTTAACTTGAAAGGCTTCAAGACGTTCAAAGGCTTCAAAGGTTTTCGTTTGCTGGACCAACAGGAACTGGCTTCGGGAGAATTTATGTGATGTTGTAAGAATTCTGCAAATGAATGCAGACTATGAGAACCAAAGGATTCTCCCACGGACATGTACCTGTGACAGCATTAAGGTGCGAGGGAAGGGGAAGAGGTCATATGCATTCTCAGAAGATTTTGAAGATAAATCTGTTTAGAAGACATTGACCTCATCGTGCGAAGACATTCACTCATAGATAAGAAGTTGGTTCCAGATTTGTACGAATCCACAGATCAGTACAAGTGAGGAATCTAACTACTTTGTGAAGCACAAGTGAATATACTAGGCATGTTATGAGATGCAGTATGAGAGAGATCTAGCTTGTGTGAACAGAAACTGCTTGTGGTAGAAAGTGACAGATCAATAGGATCAACGGTGCTGTAAAAAGGGAGTTTTATTTACCACACTGAGAACTGCTAGATGGAGTGGGAGATGAGGCCGAGCAGTTCACTCTTTCGTGCCCTAACTTGGCGACGGAGGACACCTACGGCGACGGCGGAGAGGACGATGTCCGCGGTCGGCGTGAAGACGGCGTCGGAGAGGTTGCGGCAGCGAAGCGCTTCGTCGCCGGCGTCGTCGAGAGCTAGCGGTGGCGCTAGGGTTCGTGCGAGGGTGGAAGAAGAGATAATGACCGCTGTGAGTGTGTATTTATAGGCACAGGGGCGGCACTATGCTATTACACAGGTGCCCCTGGCGATTCGCATCTGAGGAACGCGTGGCCATTATGCAGAATTTTGGGGTTTGTTCCACGTCCCACGCACGCCTGGATTGTCGGGTGGTCATTCCTACTTCTCCGGATTTCATGTGGAGGAATGAGCATTGAAAACGGACTTAATGGCTGTCTCTGTATCTTCTGCTGACAAGGACGCAGAGAAGACATTCGACAGTTTCAATAGAATGCATATGACTTGGAGAGATAGAGTTTGAGATAGAAAGCATAGAGAGGTTAGGGTCCGATCACATTCACTTAGTTCAAAATATTCAACATGAAGACATAGCTATAAGTGAATGCTATAGAGGACAGAACACTAGTATATATATATATATATATATATATAATCAACATAGTGAAGATAATCATGAAAATATGTTGAGATCGAAGCCAAACCAAATGTGAAGACATTGCAAGGTAAGGCCATGAGTGAAACACTTCAAAATAGAACGTTTGGTGGTGGCGTTACCCACCGTATAGGAAGTATTAGACCCAGACACGGCGCACAATTATCGTGGCGCTCCGAAGTCAAATTCCACATTAATGTATTCACACTTAGAATGTATGTCTTCATTGATTGAATATATACTTTACTTTGTGTGTTGCACATCTAAGTCATCAATATGCATAAGGGTTAGGATGTGTGCCTGATCACAGGACATTTGAGGATTCCAGGATATTTAGCTCACACCGTAACTTGCAAAACCTCTTCTCATCCAAGGGCTTGGTGAAGATATCTGCCAATTGCTCTTCAGTGTTGACGTGTATGATATCAATGTCTTCCTTCACAACATGATCTCTGAGAAAGTGATGACCAATTTCAATGTGCTTTGTCTTCGAGTGCTGAACTGGGTTGTTAGCAATCTTGATGGCGCTTTCGTTGTCGCAGTAAGGTGGCACTTGCTTCAGATGAATGCCATAGTCCTTGAGTGTCTGCTTCATCCACAGAAGCTGAGCGCAGCAAGATCCAGCAGCAATGTATTCAGATTCAGCAGTGGAGAGAGATACACAGTTCTGCTTCTTTGAAGACCAACATACAAGTGATCGTCCCAGAAAGTGACATGTGCCTGATGTAGACTTGCGATCAACTTTTTCACCAGCATAATCAGCATCCGAGAATCCAACCAGATCAAACTCTGAGCCCTTTGGATACCATAATCCTAGAGTTGGGGTGTGAGCCAAACATCGAAGAATTCGCTTCACAGCTAAGTGATGCGAATCCTTTGGTGCCGCTTGAAATCAAGCACACATGCAAACACTAAGCATAATATCTGGCCTAGATGCACATAGATAAAGTAAAGAACCAATCATGGAGCGGTATACCTTTTGATCAAACTCTTTACCATTGTCGTCAGGACCCAGATGATGTTTGGCTGGCATTGGTGTTGTGAAGCCTTTGCAGTCTTGCATACCGAACTTCTTCAGGCAATCTTTGAGATACTTCTCTTGAGATATGAAGATGCCATTGCGTTGTTGTCGTATTTGAAGACCGAGGAAGAACTTCAGCTCCCCCATCATGGACATCTGATATTGCTCTTGCATCATATATCCAAACTCTTCACTGTACTTCTGATTGGTGCAGCCGAAGATAATGTCATCCATATATATTTGGCACACAAACAGTTCACCATCATATGTCTTCGTGAAAAGAGTGGGATCTAGGGAACCAGGTATGAAGCCTTTGCTCTTCAAGAAGTATTTGAGTGTGTCATACCAGGCCCGAGGGGCTTGTTTGAGGCCATACAGTGCCTTGTTGAGCTTGTATACCATGTCAGGATGTTTTGGATCTTCAAAGCCAGGCGGTTGTGCAACATACACTTCTTCTTCAATCTTGCCATTGAGAAAGGCACTCTTCACATCCATTTGATATAGACGTATGTTATGATGATTTGCATAGGCCAGCAGTATGTGTATGTCTTCAAGTCTAGCCACAGGAGCAAATATTTCATCGAAGTCAATGCTTTCCACTTGAGTATATCCTTGAGCAACGAGACGAGCTTTGTTTCTGACAACTTGACCATGCTCATCTTGCTTGTTGCGGTATATCCATTTGGTGCCTATTATATTGTGCTTCCGTGGATCAGGACGCTTAACCAGTTCCCATACATTATTCAGCTCAAACTGTTGAAGCTGTTCTTGCATAGCTTGAATCCATTCAGGTTCCATGAAGGCTTCTTCAACTTTCTTGGGTTCTGCTATTGAGACGAATGTGAAGTGCCCACAGAAATTTGCTAGCTGAGTTGCCCTTGAACGAGTGAGTGGACCAGGTGCATTGATGCTATCAATTATTCTTTCAATCTGCACTTCATTGGCAACGCGAGGATGTACTAGGGGAAGACTTTGCTCTTGCTGTTCATTGTCGTTGTTGGAAGGAATGTCTTCAGGCTGAGCATTGTCTTCATGTTGATCAGGTGCTGAAATGATAAGTTCTTCTTCAGGATGAGCTTCAGAAGGTATAATTTCTTCAGTTCCCATTAGCTTGATTGATTTACTGGATGGAACATCATCTAACACATTTGGCAGCTGCTCTCTTTGTGAACCGTTGGTCTCATCGAACCGCACATCCACTGTTTCAACCACTTTGTAATGAAAGAGATTGAAGACTCTGTAGGAGTGCGAATCCTTTCCATATCCAAGCATAAAACCCTCATGTGCTTTTGGTGCAAATTTTGAGGTGTGATGTGGGTCCTTGATCCAGCACCTTGCGCCAAATACTCTGAAGTAACTGACATTTGGCTTCTTCCCAGTAAGGAGCTCATAAGATGTCTTGTTCAGTAGCTTGTGAAGATAAACACGATTGATTGTATGGCATGCAGTATCAATGGCTTCGGGCCAGAATTTTCTTGGGGTCTTGTATTCATCTAGCATCGTTCTGGCCATCTCAATTACTGTTTTGTTCTTGCGTTCGGCGACGCCATTCTGCTGTGGCGTGTACGGGGCTGAGAATTCATGTGTGATGCCCAAGGTATCAAGATATGTATCAAGGCCAGTGTTCTTGAATTCAGTGCCATTGTCACTTCTGATGTGCTTTATCTTGGCGCCAAAATTGTTCATAGCTCGATTGGCGAAGCGTCTGAAGACAACCTGCACTTCAGTCTTGTAAAGGATTATGTGCACCCAAGTATATCTAGAATAATCATCAACAATAACGAAGCCATAGAGGCAAGCAGTAGTAGTAAGAGTTGAGTAATGAGTGGGACCGAAAAGATCCATGTGAAGCAGTTCGAAGGGTCGAGTTGTGGTCATGATTGTCTTCGAGGGATGTTTGGCCCTCGTCATCTTCCCTGCTTCACAGGCACCGCATAAGTGGTCTTTCTTGAACTTGACGCCCTCGATGCCTATGACATGCTTCTTCTTCGCAAGGGTGTGGAGGTTCCTCATGCCAGCATGTCCAAGCCTCCGATGCCAGAGCCAGCATTCTGATGCCTTTGCTAGAAGACATACTGCAAGCTGTGGTCCTGCTGAGAAGTCTACCACGTACAAATCATCTTTTCGATACCCTTCAAACACTAGAGACTTGTCAGATTCCATTAGTACAAGGCAACGATATTTTCCAAACATTACGATCATGTTCAAATCGCAAAGCATTGAGACAGACATTAAGTTGAAGCCAAGGGATTCAACAAGCATGACTTTATCCATGTGTTGATCCCTTGAGATTGCAACTCTACCTAGACCCAATACCTTACTTTTACCAGTGTCAGCAAATGTGATGTGGCTCTTGTCGGATGGACGTAAGGTTGAGTCCATAAGAAGACTTCTTTTGCCAGTCATGTGATTTGTACACCCACTCTCAATAATCCATTCTGAAGACACTGGTGTCGTACCCTACAGTGCAGTTAGGGGGATAGGCTTCACCAAGAGCATTGTGAAGCAAAAACATTTGACGAACCAGTGGGTTATGAAAGCTTAGATCCAGGTTAGGACTAATAGGGAGAGTAGCAAGTGATTCAGGTATGAAGTACATAGAAAGACCATTTGGGCATTTGATCTTGCGCCCTACAAGATGTTTAAGGTCCCCAGCAATAGCGTTAGACGATTTTGGTTTTCTGCTGGAGACCTTTCCCTGCAAAAGAGAGTTAAGCTTTCTTAGCCACCCACATCTTCAAGGGTGGCTTAGAAGCAATAATTCTAAGTGCAGCATCTGAGAATTTTGGCTTTGAAGCCCTAGCAAACAGTCTTGCAGGCGGACAATAGTACTCATAAGAATAAGCAGAATAGTTCTTGGTCTTATGAACATGGTGGTTTGATGAACCGCTCTCATATTCATATGCCTGAGTATGGTTTCCCTGCAAAACATTTGCGTTAGTGCAACTCAGGTGAGTCCTCTGTCTGTATGAAGCCTTTGGACCGTATGAAGCCTTTGGTATGAGGTTTGTCCTCTTCACGTGAGGTGTCATGAAGACATTCACAGGAAGATTTTCCAGACACCTTTTCGGAACCCAGATCTTCTTCATAGGCGGTCCATTCCTGCAGTTAGTACCAATGTACCTGGCAAACACTTCACCATTCTGATTCTTAAACAGTATATAGTTTGCATCAAAGGATTCATCAATGATAATGGGGTTAGCACAAGTGAAGCCAGTTAGATTGGATGGATCTGCTGAAGGTTCCTTTGCAGCAACCCACATGGTTTTGGGGTACTACTCAGGTTTCCAGTAAGAGCCATCTGCATTCATTTTCCTTACGAACCCAACACCCTCTTTCCTAGGGTTTCGGTTTAGAATCTGCTTTTTGAGGACATCACATAGTGTCTGATGCCCTTGAAGACTTTTGTACATCCCTGTTTCAAGCAATGTCTTCAACCTAGCATTCTCATCAGCAATAGCGGTGGTATCCTCAGCAGAGGGGTTAGTTACCACATCAACAGTTGAAGATATTGCAACAGCAGTAGCAGTAGAACATTCAGCAACAGAAGTAGCATTATCATGCTCAATGCATTTAAGACATGGTGGTTCAAATCCTTCCTGAGCGGGACTGATCTGTTTGGCGTGAAGTGACTCATTTTCCGTTTGAAGATCTTCATGAACCGCTCTCAATTTCTCAAGATCCTACTTCCTTTGAAGATAATCATAGGAAAGCTTTTCATGAGTTGTTGAGAGAGTTTCATGACGACTTTCAAGTTCCTGATACTTAACGTGAAGATTTTTTATGTCTTCAATTAAGGATTCCGATCGAGTCATTTCAGCACCTAACAGATCATCGCTTCTGTCTAACAGTTTTTGAATATGTTCCATAGCTTTCTGTTGTTCAGTTGCAATTTTAGCAAGTGTTTTGTAGCTAGGTTTTGAACCACAATCAGAGTCATCGTCACTAGATGTTTGATAGTGAGTAGTGCGTGTGTTTACCTTGGCACCGCGTGCCATGAAGCAGTAGGTAGAAGCGGAGTAGTCCTTGTCATTTGCATCGGTGTCGGTGATGAAGTCATTGTCTTCAGTGTTGAAGATGGACTTGGCAACATATGATGTAGCCAGACTTGCGACGCCTGAGTCAGATTCCTCCTCAGACTCCACCTCCGCCTCCTCAGAAGCAGACTCCTCCTTTGAATCCATTTCCTTGCCAACAAACGGACGTGCCTTGCCAGATGAGCTCTTCTTGTGTGATGAAGACTTTGAGGAAGACTTGGAAGAAGACTTTGAGTATTTCTTCTTCTTCTTCTTGTCGTCAGAGTCATATTCCTTGCTCTTCTTATTCTTTTTGTTCTCATTGTCCCAATGTGGACACTCAGAGATGAAGTGGCCAAGTTTCTTGCACTTGTGACATGTTTTCCTCTTGTAGTCATGAGCAGGAGATTCATCATTCCTTGAACTTGATCGGGAAGACTTTCTGAAGCCTTTCTTCTTGGTGAATTTTTGGAACTTCTTGACAAGCATAGCAAGTTCCCTTCCAATGTCTTTAGGATCATCAGAACTGCTGTCAGACTCTTCTTCAGATGAGGAGACAGCTTTTGCCTTCAAGGCACGAGTTTGCCCATAGTTTGGACCGTAGATATCTCTTTTCTCCGAAAGCTGAAACTCATGTGTGTTGAGCCTCTCAAGTATGTTAGACGGATCGAGTGTCTTGAAATCAGGACGTTCTTGAATCATCAGGGCCAGGATGTCAAATGAACTATCAAGTGATCCCAGCAGCGTCTTGACAACTTCGTGTTTGGTAATCTCAGTGGCGCCGAGGGCTTGAAGCTCATTTGTGATGTCAGTGAGTCGGTCAAATGTGTGCTGGACATTCTCATTGTCATTTCGCTTGAAGCGATTGAAGAGGTTGCGAAGGACACTAATTCTCTGATCTCTCTGGGTTGAGATGCCTTCATTGACCTTGGAGAGCCAGTCCCAGACCAGCTTGGATGTCTTCAAAGCACTCACACGGCCATACTGTCCTTTGGTCAGATGACCACAGATGATATTCTTGGCAGTAGAGTCCAGTTGAACGAATTTCTTGACATCAGCAGCAGTGACACCTTCTCCAGCCTTGGGAACGCCGTTCTCGACGACATACCATAGGTCGACGTCAATGGCTTCAAGATGCATGCGCATCTTATTCTTCCAGTAGGGATATTCAGTTCCATCGAAGACGGGGCACGCAACGGAGACTTTAATTATCCCTGCAGTCGACATAGCTAAAACTCCAGGTGGTTAAACCGAATCACATAGAACAAGGGAGCACCTTGCTCTGATACCAATTGAAAGTGCGTTATATCGACAAGAGGGGGGTGAATAGGCGATTTTTATGAAAGTCTTCAGAACATGGGAGTTTTGAAGACAAACGATAAAATTAAACCTATTACTGTGCTGCGGAAGGTAGACTACACTAGGCAAACCATAGTCAAGTATTCAATGAAGTGAAAGCACAAAGACTAATAGCAGCTAGGTAGTAAGGATCAGGTAGGAAGATATTGTGAAGCCAAACAGAACATGCAGTCACTCAGTGAAGACAAATGATAGAGCAAACATACAATGACTTCACAAGGAGTAACAGTAAGTAAAGTGAAGTGAAGATGAAACCAGTGACTCGTTCAAGACAATGATTTGTTGAACCAGTTCCAGTTGCTGTGACAACTATACGTCTGGTTGGAGCGGCTAGGTATTTAAACCTTAGGACACACAGTCCCGGACACCCAGTCCTGAACACGCAGCTCAGGACACCCAGTCCTCACCGTATTCTCCTTGAGCTAAGGTCACATAGACCTCGCCCAATCACTCTGGTAAGTCTTCAAGGTAGACTCCCAAACCTTCACAGACTTCGTTCACCGGCAATCCACAATGTCTCTTGGATGCTCAGAACGCGACGCCTAACCGGCTGGAGGATGCACAGTCCTCAAGTGTAATAAGTCTTCAGATCACGCAGACAAGAAGACTTAAGTGATGCCCAATTCTCTCTGGCTCTGGTGGTTAGGGCTTTATCCTCGCAAGGAATTCTCTCTCAAAGGCTTCGAGGTGGGTTGCTCTCAAACGACAAAAGCCGTGCTTTCAATCTGAGCAGCCAACCGTTTATGGTTGTAGGGGGTGGGCTATTTATAGCCACTTGGCAACCCGACCTGATTTGTCCGAAATGACCCTGGGTCACAAAGGAACTGACACGTGTTCCAACGGTCAAATTTCAAACTCACACGGCAACTTTACTTGGGCTACAAGCAAAGCTGACTTGTCCGACTCTGGACAAGATTCGCTCTCATAGTCTTCACTCGAAGTACATAGGTTTTTGGTTTAGGCATCACTTCAGTCATTCTGACTGGTTCTCTTGGACCCCACTTAATAGTATGGTGGTTCCTATGACTCAACGCAAAAGAAAAAGAACTACGAAAGATCTAAGTCTTCGAGCTCCATAGGCTTCATATAGTGTCTTCTCTTGTCATAGTCTTCAATGTGAATATCTTCATATACCACCTTTGACTTCAATGTCTTCATACCTTTTTAGGGGTCATCTCTACTAGTAAAACCGAATCAATGAGGGACTTCTACCTGTGTTATCCTGCAATTCTCACAAACACATTAGTCGCTCAACTAGGTTTGTCGTCAATACTCCAAAACCAACTAGGGGTGGCACTAGATGCACTTACAGTTTAACGGAGGGGTTTAATGGAGGCGTCGGGCGTGCAGCGGGCGGCGTAGTACTATTCGATTTGATAGCAGTAATGAGCCGTCAAATCACAAAGGCCCTCGCCTCTCGTGAAACTGACCGAGCTAGACTGCCCCGCCCTCTAGCCTTTTAAAAAATGTATATACTCCACTTTTGTACAGTAGTAGTATCGATGGATTGCGCCATGGAGCAAAACTTGAAATTAAAAAAGGTGGTACATATAGAGAGGAGTATTCGATTTGACAGCGGGCAGCGCAGTTCCCGATATGGCTTTAATGCAGACGAGGGAGGGAGTAGCGGTTCCCGATATGTTGAACGGCCAATGCATCCTCCTTCAATTAATGCATGAGGGAAGTAATGGGAGGAGGTCCGGGAAAAGAGGCTGCACGATGTGAATGCAACGCAGTTTTCCCTCATTGCCCTCATATAAAGGCGCCCCTCCATTCCAATGCATCTACCACATCGTACGCACCTAAGCATTTGCCTAAGCACCTACAGTAAGCGCAAAAGAGCTCACACCAGACCCATGGCGGCGATGCGCGTGAGCGGCCAGCGGCTGCGCCAGATGGTCCACGACGCCGGCCTGCGGCATGGCGCCGAGGATCATCTCCAGACGGTGTTGGAGACCGGCTGGTGGATGGCCGCCGTCGATGCCAACTACAACTCTCAGTTGGACCAGATGATCGTTGCCACCAGCAACAAGTTGACCATCCTCAAGAAGCTCGCGGACGACATCACCATACTCCTCCAGCCCGCGCGCCCGGGCTCCTCATTGCCTGCCACCCTAATCGGCCTCCATGGCCGAAACCTCTTTCAAGCACTGGTGGCCCTGTGACTGCCCGCCGACGCCACGAAGAATGTCCACCTGGAGGTCACGCTCGCCGCGAGGCGCCTCGCCCTGCAACAATTCGTCGACCTACACATCCACGTGTACGAGGAAATCGTGTACATAGGTATCTACAAGGCCAGTGAGGACGCTATGACGTTGGCCTTCCTCAACTGGCTGGAAGCCTTGGATGCCTTTGCTGAGAAGCACCTCGACCTCGCCACAAAAGCCGCCGCTCCTTTGCCGCCGATCGGTGGCCCGGTGCACTAAGTTGAGGAGGAGGAGGTCGTACGTTCATGGATCCATCTTTCTTCTTGCCTTTTGTAACCACCACTGCGATCGCATCATCGTGGCCTTAATTCTTATTGTTTTGTTGCATTCTCGTTCCAGTCAATACCGACATGTGCGATCCCTTTGCTTAATTATATGCATCACTGTAACTAGTACTCCATCCGTCAATTTATAAGTTGTGGTCGCCTTTTCCATCAACTTCGTGCAACGCGCGGGCATCTTGCTAGAAACACTAGAATATGTCTATATAATCCGTATGTGATAGTCCATTTGAGATCTCAAAAAAGATAAATATTTAGGTATGGAGGGAGTAATCTATTAGGAGTATATCAAAACAATAGTGATTTCTTTCAAGTTTGTGAACAAGTACTACTATTCTTCTACTTTGGATCCGTCGCAACGCACGGGGCACATTGCTGGTAAAAGAAAATGGCCTGCCGCATTCGCGGCGCACCCCCACACGCCCGGGAATCGGGAGTACAACATGGCCCGTCTGGCACGACACATAGCTTAGGGAAGGCGTGTTGCCTAGCATTTTCATTTTCATGTGGGACCGCCGTTGAGCAAACCGACACCCTGCCAGCCGCCAGGTTGGAAAACAGAAACGAGGGGAAGATCTAGCTATAGCACGGAAGCCAAGAAATTTGGTGTCGGACGGGGCTCGTTGATAGAGTAGGAGCATTCCGTACTAGTACTACTCCTACTAGAACCAAGTTTGTACTCCTAATACTATATTACTAGTACTACCACTATACAACTAGTAGGTACGTGCATGACACAACATCGTAGGAACAAAAGACGGGAATATCTTGTTTTGGGTGATTTATCTTTTTTTCAATCAACGTAGTATGAATAATATGATGTGGGGGGCACCCATGAAGCTTATGTGGCTTGGTTGCATGGCTATGGAAGGTTAGAGAAAATTAAATAGATAATGTGTTTAGAGTGCACTCCACTAAATAGATATACTTTGGATCCATTGCAACGGACCGGCACATATATATATATACCCCTATATAGTGTGTGAAAAACTTTGAAAGTTGGTCGTTGAATGAAGCCAATCCGACGGTACAAAGATGGAAAATCCGAGCACTACTGGCCGTTGGATATCATCCACCAGATTCTGCCACATGTATAATCTAGAAGACTCCATGGTTGAACTTAATTCATGACTAACTTGCCACAACTAAGCTTAGGCAAAGTTATTAGTTCTTCAAAATGAGAGGCACAAGTTGGAAAGCCTAAGGGAATCTTGCCACATTTTTTGTGTGTATGTCATGTGGGGCCTTAGTGTGGCTTGCCTAAGGTGTGGCTTGAACCAAACACTCACACAAGTTAATCAAACTTGCCTAACCTTACATTCCACCAGATTTTGCCACATGTTAGAATCCAGAAAGCTCCACATGTAGAAGCATAATGCACAAACCACCAGAATCTCATGCGTGCAATGCACGTGTACATTACTAGTACTAGTTGGTAGTAGTAAGAAACAAATTCTAGTTTTGGCACGAGCTCGTACTACGGGAGCACCACAAGGCCTGCCACAGGAGTTACATTTCCCTCTTGGGGTCCACGGGACCGAACTTCAGTGGCTTAGTGCCCGGCCTATGAGTCAATGACATGCGGACCTTAAATGTGGCTGGCCCACATGTCATTCTCATGGTGGTGGCGTGGTTCGCAACTCACTCGTTCGAGATGAACCGGACGGTGGTGGCGTGGCCATGGCGAGGGTGCCACAACTGGGCATCGGGGCGTTACGAGGTGTAGATGGCCACACCGGCGGGTACTACCTGTAGTACATAAGTACTCTAGCTGAGGA
This sequence comes from Triticum aestivum, assembly GCF_018294505.1. Classification (NCBI taxonomy): domain Eukaryota; kingdom Viridiplantae; phylum Streptophyta; class Magnoliopsida; order Poales; family Poaceae; genus Triticum; species Triticum aestivum. The sequence goes on along the minus strand of NC_057800.1, from coordinate 344,971,196 downwards.
TTGATGCCCGGGACGAAATGTGTCACAGCCGCTGGATGAAAATTCAATGGTGCGGCAGTACGGATCGGAGCACAGCAGCGGAGCAGGAAAACCGCATCCAATCAGGTGTGTCTGTGGTAGAAAGTTGATGGTCGTCGCAGTTCAGCTGGCCCACATGTCATGCACACAAAGGCAGAGGAGCGGTGGGGCCGAGAGGGATGAGGGGCACGTCAGGGGGATGAGGATCCCCTGACGCGAACAATCCTACCATTCTGTCACTGACATGTGGGACCCATAAGAGTGGGTCCCACCTGTCAGCGAAGGAAAGGCAGGGCAAGGCAGTGATAGCCACATCAGAGGATCCATGTCCATGTCGGGGGACGTCGTGCTGTGGGTTGGAGCGGCGTCGTGCCGTGTTGTAGTGGTAGAAACAAGAAACGTGATGGTCGCCATGGTTCAACTTCCATGGACAAGCTGTCATGTCTGCTGACACATGTATATCAAAACTAGAGTGTTTATATTTCAAGCATGTGAACCAGTATTATTCTACTACTTTGGATCCATTACAATGCACAGGCCAGCACATTGGTAGTAGTAGTGTCCATCTCTATCTCTAGAGGCCTTCCCTCGTTCATCCTTTTCTCTCAGAAGATAAACTACTCATACAAATGCATCTTGGTGTTCCATGGAACGCACGAGGATGTTTCCTTGGGGGTCTCTCCAGCACAGCGTGGCCGTAGTTGCAAGTTGACGCCCCTTGAGATGCCGACGTTGAGGGGCACTCGGATTTCCTCCGATGAGCAGGTAAAATGAGTTTGATCACGTAGTAAAGCATTCTAAAGACTACTTCCGTGTCCATTTCCTAATTCTCCCCCTGCCCACTGTTTCACAGGTTAGGCTCGGTGCGAGTGGAGATTGGCTTGCATATGTACGGGAGGGTACCAACATCAATTTGCACAACATTTACAACGGTGACACCATTCCCGTAGAACCTTTGTCCAACATTGGGATTAGCCATGCAATGGGCCACCGCATGAATTGGTACGATGGAACCATGGTGAGATTGAATAAGATAGCACGAACCTTGCACATGGCGGTCAAAGGCGGACCATGCTGTCTGCGGCTAATTTGTTGCCGTACGAGTAGGAAGACGTTGTGCTCCTTTCTAACCGCATCTTCGCGGTGACAAACGAGGGGACTTATTTTGTATGGGACACATCCTACGATATACTCCCTCTCTCCCAGTTTATTTGTTTTGAATCTTTTCGTTTTATAAGTTTCAAATTCAAATTTAGAGCTCCCCATCACATGTTGAGATTACAATGTCTATTAAATCATTGCGTGAATGTATAGTAAAGAAACAAATCTCGAGTTTGGCACGAGTTCATGCTGCGGGAGCACCACAAGCCCTGGCGCAGGAGTTACATTTCCCTCTCAGGGCGGTCGGGACTAAGCTTCAGTGCCTTACTACACCTACCTTTGAGTTAATAACATGTTGACCTGATAGGTTACTGGTCCACATGTAATGCTCCCGTAGGCAAAGGGGCAGTGGGGCCAAGAGGGGTGAGCCGCAGGTCGGGGGACGTGTGGTTTCATGGGTTCGAGCGGTGTCGTGGGAATCGCGGGTGGCTGTGGTAGAAATTTGATGCTCGCCGCATTTTAGGTGGCCCACATGTCATGCACACAAGGGCAAAGGGGCGGTGCGGCCGAGAGGGGTGAGGCGCACGTCGGGGGGCGTGGTGCCGTGGGTTGGAGAGGCGTCGTGGGAATCGCGAGATGAAACGTGATGGTCGCCGTAGTTGAACTTCCATGGACAAGCTGTCATGTCTACGGACACATGCACTGCATACCGATCACTAGAAGGAGTAGCAGAGAAAGCTATATATGCAGATAAATAGTTCCTTATAGTCAAGCGGACCCACGCTACTACTCTGTTCCAAAGACATGCACACCATCGAAATAGTCCATCTATATCAATATACACCGAGAGGGAATAATTTTTTTTACAAGAGAGGAAATAGTTCATCGATCCATAATGTCCTCCTGCTGGTGCAGCCTTTTCTTCTTCTTCTTCTTCTTCTTCTCATTCTCTGTGGGAGACGGCTTCGCAACAAGCTCTTTGGACCTTGCAGCTATCTCGAAACTCACACGGGCATCGAGGGCAGCATATTTTATCCGCTCGTACGTCAAGGGATAATTCTCCCATCTAGAAGACCTTAATGCCACCGTCTTGTCACCCTTCTGAAGATTTGTACCGAGCACAAAATTTGCTACGTCGAATAGGGATGGTGTCTGTTTATCACAATGTTCTACAGGAATTTTGATTCTGGTTTGTAGGTCAGCGGTGCTTTTCAAATCAAGGTTGTACGGCTCCAGCTTCTGTTTGTGCCCTTCGATGGCTGCCCCCACAGAAGTATACATCCTCCCAAGACAAGAAATAATGAATCTCACGTGGTATGGAGGGCGAGTGTATGATGTGGTACACCAAAACATCATATTCGTGGCACAGCTGAAGGACGGCGGCATGCTGGATCTTCCCAGGGGCACGCTCCATGTACTCTGCGTCGAGACCGATGACCCTCGTCTCTACCTTTTCGAGGGAGTTGGATACATTGTTGATCCACTGCCGAACAAACCTTGGCTGGACGGTGACGGTGGAAACTATGCGCATTGAGCCTTCGACGAGGACATGTTGGATGCTAAAAACCTGCATCTCGATCTCTTCCGCCATTTGGAACCGCTGGAACGGAGGGCTATGGTTTGGAGAATTAGGATTAGATGGCTAGTCTAACTGAAGTAGTAGATGATTATTTAAAGAGGTTAAAACAATGTGAACGCAGTGGGGTTTGGATGCAATTGAAGACGAAGGGGAGGTGAAGAAGCCGAGGAGAATCGATTCCCGATGGAGAAGTAAATGGGAGAAGTGGCATGCAGGCAGTTGATTAGACGGCTAGGTATACTAAATGAAAAGGCTATGCGGGTAAACTGATGAGTCATACCTGTTCATGTACGTGCCCATCCTTCCTGATAGGTGGGACCTATGCAAACAGATAAAAAATGTGTCGTGGTTTTTTTTTGAGCGCGTGAGTGGGAGACACAACATTCTCTGGTTAAGGAATACTCCCTCCATTTAGGTGAGTATAAGTCACCTTATGAAAATCAGGTTTTCCCAAAACCTTTAGGCGTGGAGCATTAACTTCCTGCTCAATCCCCTCCCAGCCTCGTTAGCCAGCGTTCTCTTCCTCTGCTGCCGCGTTCTACCTTTGCATTTTTCCTCTTCTCAAGTGTGGAACGATCTGCATGTCGTCCTTGATGCACTAGAACGACCACTGCATGCATCACGGCAGGGCATTGATTGGGCATGCACGAGAATTTGGTTAGTCCTGCCTTCGGTCGCTGCGTGCTATCGCTCAACAGTGGCATGGCGGCGCTTGACGACAAGTTTGCCGGCAAAGTGCTGCTGGTGACCATCAACGGCGACCGGCCTCCCATCTCGCCGGACGACCTTGTCAAATCTCTTGGCATTGCGCACGACATCCAAATAAGTGACTTGCTCGTCGAAGTCTGTCTGCCACCGGCTGATTTCTTCGTCAGGTTTCGGACAACTTTCGACTGCAGACGTGTGTTCGAATCTTCCTGGCGTTTGTTCTGTGATGGCGCGCTGGTGAGCTTTGATCGGTGGCACCTAGGATGGGGCTCGGTGCCCTCTGAGCTTGAGTTTTTAACAAAGCTTACCTTCCACGACATGCCTCGACGTGCTTGGAACAGCGAGTCCATGAACGAGCTTATCAATGACCTTGGAGGTGAGCTCGTAAGTATGTTTGTTCCTCCAGACAGCTGGGCTCTGACGGTTATGGCATGGATGAAGAAGCCGTCCACCATACCGAAGGTGATTGGTGTTGAGATACCAGTGTAGGAACCGGGGTTGTACTATTTGTCGCCACCAAGGCCGCCGTGGGCCACGTTAGGGATGTACCTGTATCGAGTGTTCGTGCATGTCGAAGAAGTGGTCAATCCATCAATCGAAGTCCCGCTGCCGCCGCTGGTGCTAGAGTCCGTCAACGACGTCCATTACAGGAGTCAACGTCAGACTTTCCCCGTGTTGCTCGGAATGATGATTGGCACAGGGCCTACTCCATCGCGCGGCGGAGGCCACTGCTTCTTTGGGAGAAGAGGCAGGGCTGACTACCTGGATGTGCTCTAATTTGAGGTAACAACTGAATGTTGTCAGATACTAGTTAAATCCGAGCTATGGGTGTGACGCACTGATATGCCTGTACATTTGATTGTGACATGTTCTAATTTTGTACCTGAACTTTTTTTAGAAAGGGCTGTACGTCAACTTAATGTGCTAGCAGAACTTATTGTGTTGTCTGTATGTTTTCTTTGCACAACATTCAAGATATTTCCCCGTCATTGATAAAGACGATGAACCGTTATGTACGACTTCGTTGGTTTCAACATAGCCCTTCCCATAGCGATCCACTGCTTCCATCCTGATTGTGCCGCCTGCGTGAAATTTTTGTATGCAAGTTCAGTGTGCTATGATGTTCTATATGATTGTGTCCACTATATAAGTTTTTACTGAGCATCAAAAATGCATATGGCTGAAAGATGTATTTACAAGCATCGACCGATGGGTCTCTCTCTATCTCTCTCTCTCTCACACACACACACGCACACACACGCGCACACGCACAAGTGGGACCCGTTGAATTATTTATTTGCTCGTGACAACTTTTAATTAGGTTCCACTGTAATCTAACTTTTTTCTTAAGTTATTAATTGAGCTCAGTGACTTCAAAAGGTTGTACAGAAGCCTTGTTTGGGCCTTTCCGGTGTCGCTGAATGTGGGTTGAGTAACCATGTTAGGTTGTACTGTAGTACACAGGCCTTTTTTTCAACATCAGCAATGCAAGGCGACAGTTGTACACAATATCCGGGTCAACTTGTTATTCTCCGCCCCGCTGGGCTGCAAACTTTCCTAGGAGGTATGCATTAGGCTTAACAAGAAAATGGACTTTAAGAAATAATAAATGGGATGTAATTATAATAACTGGATAGTTACTATGCACCAAACACGTAATTAGTTTGAAAAATATATTATTTTTGGAATTTGAAAATTTTAATTTCATTACTTGTTGCGCGCGCAATATTTTGTTGGATTTTAACGTAATACAACTTTATTTTGAAATTATATTTAACCTGACTAGAAATTTCAGATAAAAATATTTCGGATCCCATCAAAATGTGGGAATTTTTTTTGAATTCTGTTTTGAGCGGTTGTTTGAAATTATTAATCGTTGTCCTAGCTAGAAGTTGGGCTGTACTTTTAACAAACTGTAAATGGGCTGTAGTAAATTCCATTAGAATTAAAAAATGGGTTGTACATTCTTACAAATCGCAAATGGGCTATATGTTCTCTACCAAATTCGAGTTTTGGGCCTACTAAGTTGACACGTACCGAGGGCTTTGTCAACTTAGTCAATATAAATGATTCTAGCTGCAATGATCGTACGATTTCCATCCAACGGTCGTAGTGCTTCTTCAACCTCTGGTCTTCTTGCTCCAGCCGCCCAAAGCAGTGCCGATCGTGTCGCGTGCTCCTGCCTCCCGTGGCCGGCTGTGATGCCGCGGAGGCCTCACCGCCCCGTACTACTCCCGCCGCTGGCCAGGCCATCCCTCTACTCACCCACACCCCCTATTATTCCGCGGTGACGATAGCCTCACACCGCAGCCGAACCAGTGAACCCTCGTACTCCTCTCTGCGTGGGCTTCCACTGCTGCGTCTTCCCCGACTCCACGTAGTCCCCTTCCTAGGCCTCGCCGTCGTCCAGACCACCGCCCTGGTGCTATCGGCGCGGCGTGGTCAACATGGTCAACGACCGACTTCCATTGGAAGAGTACTGTACGTGGAGAGGCTGACAGCTGGGTCCAAGCGGCCGCAAGGAAGTGCCTCCTTATTACGTGCAAAATAATTATTCCTCCACCTGACAGTAGGGACCCACCGGACGGGCCACCTTATTTCGCGAAAAAAATGTTTCCCCCCTGATTGCTGGGACCCACCGGACGGGCCAGCGTATTTTGCGAAAAAACATTCACCCTGCTGTCAGCTCGGACCCACCGAAAGTGCCTCCTTATTACGCTCAAAAAAATGAATACTCCCCCCTGCTAGATGGGACCCATCATGGTGGGAGGCTGACTTGTGGGCCTACTAAGTTGACTGGGACGAGGGCCTTTGTCAACTTTAGTCAATATGAACGATTCTAGCTCCAGTGACCGTACGATGTCCATCCAACGGCCGTAGTGGTTCTTTAACCTCTGGTCTTCTTGCTCCAGCTGCCCAAAGCAGCGCCGGTCGTGCCGCATGCTCCTGCCTCCCGTGGTCGGCTGTGCTGCTGCGGAGGCCTCACCGCCCCCTACTATTCCCACCGCTGGCCAGGCCCTGCGGCAATGGTAGCCTCACACCGCAGCCGAACCAGTGAACCCTCGTAATCCTCTCTGCGTGGGCTTCCACTGCCGCGTCTTCCCCGGCTCCCCGTCATCCCCTTCCTAGGCCTCACAGTCCTCCACCGCCCCGGTGCTCTCGGCGCGACGTGGTCAACGTGGTCAAGGAACAACTTCCATTGGACGTGGACTGTACGTGGAGAGGCTGACAGCTGGGTCCACAGCCGCAGCAAGGAAGTGCCTCCTTATTACGCGGAAAATAATGATTCCTCCACCTAACAGCTGGGACCCACCGAATGGGCCACTGTATTTCACAAAAAAAACGTTTCCCCCTGACTGCTGGGACCACCAGCTAGACCTTCGCACGCAAGGAAGTGCGTCCGGGCAAAAAAAATGATTCGCCCCTCTGACTGCTGGGACCCACCAGCTACATCTTCGCAGGCAAGGAAGTGCCTGACAGTCGGGACCCACCTGGTCGAAGCGTACGTAGCGTTGTCATTCTGGTCGCGAACGTGTACGTACATATATACTGGTGGATGTAGAGGCACGCACGTGTCGTAGTAGAGGCGCGTACGTGTCATAGTAGAGGCATGCACGTAGCATGTACACGTACGTACATCGGCTAGGGTGCAAGAAAGAAAATACGGCCACGTATGTGTACATACGGGCGGGGTCTCGAACGCCTACTCGCGCATACGTACGACCAGGGCTCGTGTACATGGCTGGGTTGAAACGGAGAAACAACGTCATCGTCGTGTTCATGGGGAGGCAACGGAACGCGTCGTGTTCATGGGGAGGCAACGGAATGCCTCGTGTTCATCGGGAGGCAACGGAACGCGTGGGAGCCAACCAGCTGGGTCGGAACGGAATGCGTGGTCGTGTTCATCGGGAGGGCTTGGGTGGAACAGGCGATGGAAACGTGTCACACCCTAGCTAGTTCATGCATTAGAGTGTTGCATCATGTTTATTCTTTCATCAGAAACCTGAAATGGGGATGACAGAACCCCCAGTCCCCTCTGAAACCAATTAGGGTTTACTAAAAACTTTTTCAATGAACCTGAAATGCCCTTCTAAAATGCCCATCATTTTTGTCTTGGCTCAGAACCTCTGCCAAAAGTGATGCACATTTTCCTAGGCCATCTTAGGGTTTTTGAATTAAATCATAAATAATTGAATTTGGGCATTTAAAATTATATAAAATATTTAAATGCTCAAATATCTCCAAACTAAAATGTTTCATGTTGGAAATAATCCAACTATGGACCAGGAGTAGTTTGGTGATTTTAGGAGTTGCCTAAGTATTTTATTTAATTCAACAAAGTTGCAGAAGTATTAAAAAAACAGAAAACAGAAAG
>NC_057800.1:344939888-344962879 GCF_018294505.1 Triticum aestivum | reverse complement strand
TGTCCAGGAGCTCCGCCGCTGTCCACTCCATCGAGCAAGCCGAGCCCCGAGCGCTCGCAACGCCCGAGTCCACCGCAACGACCTCGCCCGAACCGCCGTCGCCGGAGATCCCCTTCAACGCCGCCGTCGCTCCGGTCCATCCCCGGCCGCACCAAGGGCTTCGTCGCACTCACTGTGAGCTTAGCCATCTTCCCCCCTCCTTTTCTTGCTCCCGCGCTGTGTAGCGACCTCCCGGAGCTCAACCGCACCCACCGCCGTGGAGCTCGTCGCCGACGTGCTCCCGGTCACCCTCCGACCACTCCACGGTGTCCATCATGCTCACCGTGTCACGTAGCACCTAGCTAGCTACTCCCCGCGCCTCACCGACCCCTCTAGTGTCAAGTTCGTCTTCGGCCGAACCCCGGTGGCCGCCAAAGTCATCGCCGGCACCAACTCCGGCCACCCCGACCCCAACGGACTCCACCAAGAGCTGCGGCTCGTCCTCAGCTCCACTCCGGTGGTCTCCGCAACCCATTTGGTGGCCGAAACAGCCAAAACCACTTCCGCCGCCGCGTCGGGCTCGCCGGCGGCTAAACGCCGGTGCAGCCGACCCGGGTTTGACCACGGGTGGGCCCTGGTTGACTCCCCTGAGTCAATGACAGGTGGGGCCCAGCCCTGTTAATTAAACAGGTTTAGTTTTATTTAAACTTTAATTAAATTAATCACCCTGACACGCGGGACCCACTGTCAGGTTTGACCCGGACGTGTTCCCTTGACCTGCTGACGTCACACTGACGTCAGGCTGACGCAATAATTGATTTTCTGGAATTAATCTAATATAGGAAATTCCAGAATATAGTTTAAACTTCAAAAATTCATAACTTTTATTCTGTAACTCCAAAGCAGACAAATTATATATGAAAAATGATCAGAAAAATCCAATCTATCCATCTGTACTATTTTCATGCATGATTAAACAAGTTAACCTGATGTTTAATGCAGAACAAGGAAAAACACTTTAAAGGGCCATGTTTGAGTTTGAAATTTGAATCTTTGATTCAAATTGGTTCAAACCCTTCTGGTCTTAGTTGCATTAGCCCAACACACTCATATTGCTATGTTTCATGCATGCATCATATTGTTGCACATTGTTTGGTGATGGTTGTGTATCGGTGTTCTTTGCGGCAGGTTCTGCCTCCGAGGAGTATCGTGATTACCCTAACGAAGAATCGTATCAGTGCATCGAACCATCAGGCAAGCAACCAACCATTTGATCATATCGATACAATCCCATGTTCTCGCTCCTGCTCTCTTTTACTGCATTAAGACAACGCGTTTCAAACTGCTGTGTGCTACGATAGTTGAACCCACTTCCTCTGCATGACCTGTCATTGCCACAGTAACTAGATGAAACCCACTAGCATGTGTAGGAGTTGATTGAGCCATATGTATGTGTTGTTCCTACGTTGCTATGCCTGCTATGCTTAGAGTCATGTCAGGTCTGGTTCATCTGGGTGATGGGCTAGAGTGAAATGATTATGTCGGTAATGAGAGTGGTGTGGTGAACACGATTTGGTAAAGGTATCGATGAGAGGCCATGTAGGAGTACATGGTGGGTTGTTTCATTGAAGCCGACCTTAAGCACTGAGATCTGTATGTGTGATTTAAGATACAGCTACTACCATGCATTGGGCCCTGAAATATGACCCCGCTCGACTTCTTATTCACCCTAGCTCTCTGTCCAGGAGTTGCAAGTAGTTTCTGGTGTTTGTAGCCTACTGGAGGCCGTGGACAGCGCTGACCGTAGGGGTGGGTTGTGATGCGGTAGGTACGTGGCCGGGTGTACCGAATACCCGTTAGGTATCTCGGGAACCCTGTTCACATCGTTCGGGGCCGTATGGGAAACCTCGGCCGGACTCCCTGCGGATGGAACCTGGATAGGCGATAAACCTGGACTAGAGGCTTAGGTGTTTAGGTAGGTCGTGGTCTACACCCACGTCGGCTTTCGCTTGAAGTCTGCCGAGCACATGTCGTGTGCAGACGCTAAGTGGTGGAAACATGTATGAAGAAGTACACCCCTGCAGGGTTATCATGATCTATTCGAATAGCCGCGTCCGCGGTAAAGGACTACTTGGTTGCCTATACAGTTCATAGACAAGTAAACGAAAACTACTAAAAGCCTCAAGATAAGTGTGAGTGCCGAGGATGGCTCTTCCGCAGGGAGACGGAGGTGGATCCTCGGTAGTGTATTGAAGTGGTGAGTAGTGGACTCGTGTGCGCAAAACCATTTCAAGTTGGAGTCTCGTAGGTTAGCCTAGCCAAGAGTCAAAGCTGGCTTGCTGCAATAACTCCACCAACCCTTCTTGATAATATGCATGTATGTAGGATCTGATGTAAGTCTTGCTGAGTACCTTTGTACTCATGTTGCTATAATTTACATTTTTTTACAGAAGACGCTGCAACCCCTTCTGATGGGTTCTACGTAGACGTTGACATCAATGAGTAGGCTAAGGCCCAGGTGGTGATCCTGAGCTTGTGAAGGACCACGTAGTATAGCTAGGCTTTCCAAGCCTCTTTTATTTTTCTAGTTGTCTGTACTCAGACAAGTTACTTCAGCTGCTGGTTTGTATGACTGTATGACTTGAATGCTGGGTCGTGTGACCCGTACCTTTGTGTATGTTATGTATGGCTCTCTGAGCCTTAAATAAAGTACTTGTGTCATAGAGTCATGTTGTGATGCCTTGTTGTGTTTGCACATATCGAGCATATTGTGTGTATGATTGAAATGCTTGGTATGTGTGGGATCTGACTATCTAGTTGTTTATCCTTAGTAGCCTCTCTTACCGGGAAATGTCTCCTAGTGTTACCACTGAGCCATGGTAGCTTGCTACTGCTCTGGAACACTTAGGCTGGCCGGCATGTGTCCTTCTTCGTTCCTGTGTCTGTCCCTTCGGGGAAATGTCACGCATTGAGTACCGGAGTCCTGTTAGCCCGCTACAGGCCGGTTTACCGGAGTCCTGCTAGCCCAGTGCTACAGCCCGGACCCACTTGCTGATGACCGACACGTTCGTTGCTGGGTCATGGATGCCTGTCCCTGTAAGCCTGTGCCACTTTGGGTTTACGACTAGTCATGTCAGCCCGAGCTCCTTATCATATGGATGCTAGCGACACTATCATATACGTGAGCCAAAAGGCGCAAACGGTCCCGGGCAAAGGTAAGGCGACACCCGTGGGGATACCGTGCGTGAGGCCGCAAAGTGATATGAGGTGTTACAAGCTAGATCGATGTGACATCGAGTCGGGGTCCTGACAGCGTTGGCATCAGAGCCGGACTGCCTGTAGGTTCTCCAAGCCAAACTGGTCGATGTTGAGTCTAGAAATTCTTTAGTTATATGTAGGGGAATTGTTTGTGGGTGGAACGTAAGGCTCTTTTTACTCCTTTATCTTATGACATTCTGATCTGAGTCAGTCTATTCTTCCACCGGGGGTTAAGGAATTAGGATCTATTCTCTCTATCAGGTTCACGTGTTAGTAATCAGTAGTACCTTATAGGGTTGATGGATACAAGCCTAGTTCAGTTCTACTACCACATTATGTTGTTAGGATGGACTCAGAACCTTGATATGATGATGTTGAGTGTGTATGAAATCCTTTGTCAAATGTCTCAAAATCCTTCTTGAGCATTTACAGCTGTTATGCTGCCGAAATTTTGCTAGAAATTCTAATGCCTTTGCATTATGATTGTGCTTTCAGATGGCCACTCGCGACCTCAATCAAGTGGTTCGCCTGACTCGATGCCTAGATGTACCCGGCCATACTGCCATGTTGGTTAGGGTAATGACTGAGGCTGGATACCGTTGGTATCCTGAGTACACGGTCGAAGAGCAATTCCGAGACTTTAATCAAAGCCAGTATCTCTGCACTGTCAGGATATTTCCATCTTATCCTGGGTCCACCGAGCCCCTTCACTACTCCTATGGACTCGGGGTTACTATTGAGATGGCTGTGCAGGACGCCGCCTACTCTATGATGACCATCATGCGAGTCAGGTCTGGCCTATTTCGGGACTCTGATTTCTGGTATATGCCAGGATCACTTCCGGGAGCACAAGGGTATCTCCAGGCTATCTATGCTGACCCCACTCAGGAGGATTCACGGACTCGCACTACTGCTGAGATGCTCGAGGATAAGGACCGTGAAAATCGGGCCTTGAGGTTAGAGCTCTTCAATACCCGTGCTGACCACTGGGCCACATTGACTCGGTTTGCACCGGCGGTGCAAGCTGGATATTCGGATATGCGCGATCTCTATCCTGTGAGATCTGCTCTGCCAGACGTGATGGGTTGGCGTGATGTAGGAGGCATCACCCCACCTCGCGGTCCCCGCAGGCCACCGTCTGTTGGTCCAAGACCTCATCCTAGCCCCTATGGTCCACAAGCTCCACGAGATCGTCTGTTCCCGGATGATCATGTTGAGCTTCCAGGCTATGGAGGTGACTTCTACGAGGACTACTACGGATCGGTCTGAGTTAGTGGTAGTATCACTAGTTCGTGTTAGCTGTGTCGTCTATCGTCCTGCGTGACTCGTGGGATATGACCTAGTTTGTATCGCCTTCCGGAGGTGTAGAAAAATAATGTATAGGAGCTTGGAATGCCTCCGATGAGATGTAATCCTCTTTTCACCGTAATAGTACCTTGTTTGGTCTTGTACTAAACCCTGTATGGTGTGTATGACGATGGAATAAAGAAGCAGTTTCTGTATCTACCATGTCATACGGATGATCATCTTGCATTCCGAGTTATTCCTTACATTCTGTATCCTATGTCGGAATTTTATCATCCTGACTAAATCGTTGTCTTGTTTACCTAGGATGGTCAACACGCGCACTAACCCTGCTCCTCAAGAGCAGGCCGAAGGCAGTGAAGTCAGGAATGCAAATCTGCCTCATCCTCCTTCCCTAGCCGAGGTTATGATGGAAGCCGAAAGAAACAAGCGGGAGACCAACCGTTTGTTGGAGCGTATTGAACAGAACACAGCACACCATCAGAGGACTAACGTGGTGTCACTCAGTGATTTCATCAAGTTACATCCACCCACGTTCCACCACTCCGTCGAGCCTCTCGACGCTGATGACTGGCTTCGCAGTATCTCTCACAAGCTGCGTTCCGCGCTAGTAGCTGAGGCTGACAAGGTCACCTTTGCTGCATATCATCTTGAAGGCCCCGCCAGTCTATGGTGGGAGAATTATGGAGCTATGCGCCCAGCGGGCCATGTCACTACTTGGGCTGAATTCAGCGAGGCTTTCCGTGAACATCACATTCCGGAGGGTCTCATGGACCGTAAACGTGAGGAATTTTGCAGTTTCACTTAGGGCCGACTCTCTGTGGATGTTTACAGCAGGGAATTCGGTAACCTCGCACGATATGCAACTGAGGAAGTTTCTACTGATGCCAAGAAGCAAGCAAGGTTCCGTAAGGGACTTAGTCCTGAGCTTCGCCGCGACCTCCGTCTGCATGAGTGCACATCTTTTCAGAAACTTGTTAACAAGGCCATCAGTGCTGAGACTGGTCAGACTGATTATGACGCAACACGCAAGCATGGCCGTGACATGGGTTCCTCATCCGGTGCTGGTCCTCAGAAGCGCCGCGTGTGGGTGCCCAACACTGCCCTGCCACCCAGGTTCACGCCGAGGCCATCCTTCCAGGCGCCTCGCCCCGTTCAACAGTCTGCACCAGCCAAGCCCTATGGTGGTCCAACCAACAGTGCTCCTCCACGCACCAGTTCCGTGACTTGTTTCAAGTGTGGGGAATCTGGCCACTAAATGCGTGAGTGTCCCCAGACCAACCCCAACCAATCTGCTAAAGTTGTTGGCCGTGGCAAGCCGACAGGGAAAGTGTTCTACGCCAAGCCGGCCACCGTTACACGTGGCCATGTCAACTGTATCTCTGCCGAAGAAGCTCAAGAGGATCCCAACGTCGTTCTCGGTACGCTCCTTGTTAATTGCCACCCGGCATCTGTTCTTTTCAATACAGGAGCCTTTCATTCATTTATATCCGAGAACTATGCTCGTTTGCATAACACCGCATTCTGTGACATGCCATCCACTATGGAAATTTCTACTCCCGGTTCTAGATGGCAGACCTCCAGGGTAATTTATGGAAATGAAATCCAAGTCGACAGACTTGTTTTCCTTGCATCTTTGATAGCTCTCAAATTTTCAGATATTAATATCATTTTGGGTATGGACTGGATGTCAGCTCATCATGCCAAAATTGATTGCTTCTCTAGGACTATTCAACTCACTCATCCTTCGGGCAAGATAGTCAATGTCTTGACCCGGTTAGCCGAGCGACAATTATATTCTCTTAACGCCAGCCCTTTGCCAGACCTTGAGGACGTTCTGATAGTCCGTGACTTTCCGGATGTCTTCCCAGAGGAATTGCCAGGTGTTCCTCCTGACAGGGATGTTGAGTTCGTAATAGACCTCATTCCAGGAACCGTTCCGATTGCTAGAAGACCTTATAAGATGGCACCCCTAGAACTAGCCGAGCTTAAGAAACAACTCGATGAGTCCTTGAAAAAGGGTTTCATCCGACCTAGTTCATCTCCGTGGGCTTGCCCCGTCCTCTTCGTCAAGAAGAAGGATGGTACGGATCGGATGGTTGTAGATTATCGACCTGTCAATTTGGTCACAATCAAGAACAAATATCCACTCCCCAGGATCAACGACCTGTATGATCAGCTCGCTGGATCCTCAGTCTTCTCCAAGATGGATTTGAGGTTGGGCTACCATCAAATCAAAATCAGAAACGGGGACATCCCTAAAACGGCCTTTGTTACCCGTTATGGCCAATACGAGTACACCGTTATGTCCTTCGGATTAACCAACGCTCCAGCCACCTTTTCTCGGTTAATGAACTCAATCTTCATGGAGTATTTGGATAAATTCGTCGTGGTTTACCTCGATGATATACTCATCTACTCCAAGAACGAGGAAGAACATGCCGAACATCTAAGGCTAGTGTTGAAGAAACTTCGAGAGCATCCCTTTATGCCAAGTTTTCTAAATGTGAATTTTGGTTGTCAGAAGTGACCTATCTGGGTCATGTAATATCTAGTAAAGGTATCGCTGTTAACCCTGAGCGAGTTCAAGCCGTCCTTAATTGGACTCCACCTGAATCGGTCAAGCAAGTTCGAAGTTTTTTGGGCTTAGCGAGCTATTGTCGTCGCTTTGTCGAAAACTTCTCCAAAGTTGCTAAACCTCTAACCGAACTCCTCAAGAAAGATAAAAAGTTCGAATGGACTCCACAATGTGAGCACAGCTTTCAGGAACTGAAAAGACGCCTGACTTCTGCTCCCGTACTGGTACCGCCAGATTTCTCTAAGGACTTTGTTATCTACTGCGATGCCTCGCGACAAGGACTAGGTTGCATTCTCATGCAAGATCGACACGTAATTGCTTACGCCTCACAGCAATTGCACCCACATGAGGAGAATTATCCTACTCATGATCTAGAGCTTGCAGCCATAGTCTATGCACTTAAAACCTGGCAACATTACCTCCTTGGTAATCGCTGCGAAATATTCACTGATCACCAAAGTCTGAAGTACATCTTCACCCAACCGGATTTAAATCTCAGGCAAAGACGTTGGGTCGAGTTGATTACAGATTTCGACTTAGGAATAACTTACACCCCAGGGAAAGCCAATGTCATGGCTGATGCGCTAAGTCGTAAATCTTATTGTAACAACCAGATGTTACAACAAAGTCAACCGCTTCTCCATGAGGAATTTCGGAAGCTTAACCTTCACATTGTTCCTCAAGGATTTCTTTCCACCTTGGTAGCGAAACCTACCCTTACGGATCAAATCATCGCTGCCCAAAAGCGAGATAAGGGAATATCTAAAATCAAGGAGAACATTGCTAGCGGAGGTGTTAGTTGTTTCTCCACAAATGATCATGGTGTTGTGTACTTTGAGAACCGTCTAGTGGTTCCCAAGAACCAGCATCTACGGCAGTTAATCCTTAAAGAGGCTCATGAATCCCCTCTCACCATTCATCCCGGTAGTACCAAGATGTATCAGGACCTACGCCAGAGGTTCTGGTGGACTAGGATGAAGAGAGAAATTGCTCAGTATATTGCTAATTGCGACGTCTGTCGTCGTGTAAAAGCAGAGCATCAACGGCCTGCTGGCACCCTTCAACCCTTAGCTATTCCTGAATGGAAATGGGATAAAATTGGTATGGATTTCATTACCGGTTTTCCCAGGACCAAGAGAGGGAATAATGCTATCTTCGTCGTTGTCGGTCGTCTTTCCAAAGTAGCCCATTTCTTACCTGTTCGTGAGAGTATAACCGCTAGTCAATTGGCAGACTTATACATCTCCCGGATAGTGTCTCTCCATGGTGTTCCTTTGGAAATTAACTCGGATCGAGGAAGTCTTTTCACCTCTCGATTTTGGGAAAGTTTCCAAAATGCTATGGGAACCCGTCTCTCCTTTAGCACCGCTTTCCACCCTCAGTCGAGTGGTCAAGTGGAACGCGTCAACCAGATCCTAGAAGACATGCTTCGAGCCTCTGTTATCTCATTCGGAATGGATTGGGAGAAGTGCCTTCCATTTTCCGAATTCGCTTACAACAACAGCTATCAGTCTAGCTTGGGTAAAGCCCCTTTTGAAGTCCTCTATGGACGACGGTGTCGAACACCCCTTAACTGGTCAGAGACCGGGGAAAGACAATTCTTTGGCCCGGATATGATTCAGGAAGCAGAAGAGCAAGTTCGCATCGTTCGTGAAAAGTTGAAAACAGCCCAATCTCGTCAAAAGAGTCAATATGACCGAAAACATAAGGCTATGACTTTCGAGGTTGATGAGAAGGCTTACCTTCGGGTTACCCCTCTGAAGGGAACCCATCGTTTCGGTATCAAAGGCAAATTGGCTCCTCGTTACATTGGACCTTTTCGCATTCTCGCTAAACGAGGAGAAGTTGCCTACCAGTTGGAACTACCTCCGCACCTCTCCAGAGTCCACGATGTCTTCCACGTTTCTCAACTCAGGCGTTGCTTCTCGGATCCTATCCGTGGAGTGGACCACAAAACGCTTGATCTCCAAGATAATCTTACATATTGAGAGTACCCCATTCGTATCCTCGATCAGGCCAAGCGTACCACTCGACGTCATAACATCAAGTTTCTCAAAGTACAATGGTCGCACCATTCTGAGGATGAAGCAACTTGGGAAAGGGAGGATCGTCTTCGACTTGAGTATCCTGCCTTCTTTCCGGAGGAACCCAAATCTCGGGACGAGATTCTTTTGAGTGGGGGTGAGTTGTCACACCCTAGCTAGTTCATGCATTAGAGTGTTGCATCATGTTTATTCTTTCATCAGAAACCTGAAATGGGGATGACAGAACCCCCAATCCCCTCTGAAACCAATTAGGGTTTACTAAAAACTTTTTCAATGAACCTGAAATGCCCTTCTAAAATGCCCATCATTTTTGTCTTGGCTCAGAACCTCTGCCAAAAGTGATGCACATTTTCCTAGGCCATCTTAGGGTTTTTGAATTAAATCATAAATAATTGAATTTGGGCATTTAAAATTATATAAAATATTTAAATACTCAAATATCTCCAAACTAAAATGTTTCATGTTGGAAATAATCCAACTATGGACCAGGAGTAGTTTGGTGATTTTAGGAGTTGCCTAAGTATTTTATTTAATTCAACAAAGTTGCAGAAGTATTAAAAAAACAGAAAACAGAAAGGAAATGGAAAAACTTACCTGACGCCTGCTCCCGGCCCACCTGCCGGCCCAGCCCAGCGCCGCTCCAGCGAGCTGCTTGCCGGCCAGGCAGGCAGGCAGGTGCCCGACGGCGACCGCAGCGCGCGCCACGCACCTGCTCGCCGCCTCGCCGCTCCCCTCGCCCGGTGACGTCGTGGATCAGCCTCCCTCGCTCCCCCGAACCCCCTAGACACCCCCTCTCCTCTCCAGCTCCTCCCCCTCGCGCTCCCCTGCCATGACCGACGCCACCATCGCCGTGCCTTCGTCGTAGCCGTGCTCCCCGCCGCCCGTGCGTCCTCTCATCG
Organism: Triticum aestivum; assembly: GCF_018294505.1. NCBI lineage: Eukaryota > Viridiplantae > Streptophyta > Magnoliopsida > Poales > Poaceae > Triticum > Triticum aestivum. The sequence continues at coordinate 344,952,815 of NC_057800.1, read as the reverse complement.
TGTCCAGGAGCTCCGCCGCTGTCCACTCCATCGAGCAAGCCGAGCCCCGAGCGCTCGCAACGCCCGAGTCCACCGCAACGACCTCGCCCGAACCGCCGTCGCCGGAGATCCCCTTCAACGCCGCCGTCGCTCCGGTCCATCCCCGGCCGCACCAAGGGCTTCGTCGCACTCACTGTGAGCTTAGCCATCTTCCCCCCTCCTTTTCTTGCTCCCGCGCTGTGTAGCGACCTCCCGGAGCTCAACCGCACCCACCGCCGTGGAGCTCGTCGCCGACGTGCTCCCGGTCACCCTCCGACCACTCCACGGTGTCCATCATGCTCACCGTGTCACGTAGCACCTAGCTAGCTACTCCCCGCGCCTCACCGACCCCTCTAGTGTCAAGTTCGTCTTCGGCCGAACCCCAGTAGCCGCCAAAGTCATCACCGGCGCCAACTCCGGCCACCCCGACCCCAACGGACTCCACCAAGAGCTGCGGCTCGTCCTCAGCTCCACTCCGGTGGTCTCCGCAACCCATTTGGTGGCCGAAACAGCCAAAACCACTTCCGCCGCCGCGTCGGGCTCGCCGGCGGCTAAACGCCGGTGCAGCCGACCCGGGTTTGACCACGGGTGGGCCCTGGTTGACTCCCCTGAGTCAATGACAGGTGGGGCCCAGCCCTGTTAATTAAACAGGTTTAGTTTTATTTAAACTTTAATTAAATTAATCACCCTGACACGCGGGACCCACTGTCAGGTTTGACCCGGACGTGTTCCGTTGACCTGCTGACATCACACTGACGTCAGGCTGACGCAATAATTGATTTTCTGGAATTAATCTCATATAGGAAATTCCAGAATATAGTTTAAACTTCAAAAATTCATAACTTTTATTCTGTAACTCCAAATCAGACAAATTATATATGAAAAATGATCAGAAAAATCCAATCTATCCATCTGTACTATTTTCATGCATGATTAAACAAGTTAACCTGATGTTTAATGCAGAACAAGGAAAAACACTTTAAAGGGCCATGTTTGAGTTTGAAATTTGAATCTTTGATTCAAATTGGTTCAAACCCTTCTGGTCTTAGTTGCATTAGCCCAACACACTCATATTGCTATGTTTCATGCATGCATCATATTGTTGCACATTGTTTGGTGATGGTTGTGTATCGGTGTTCTTTGCGGCAGGTTCTGCCTCCGAGGAGTATCGTGATTACCCTAACGAAGAACCGTATCAGTGCATCGAACCATCAGGCAAGCAACCAACCATTTGATCATATCGATACAATCCCATGTTCTCGCTCCTGCTCTCTTTTACTGCATTAAGACAACGCGTTTCAAACTGCTGTGTGCTACGATAGTTGAACCCACTTCCTCTGCATGACCTGTCATTGCCACAGTAACTAGATGAAACCCACTAGCATGTGTAGGAGTTGATTGAGCCATATGTATGTGTTGTTCCTACGTTGCTATGCCTGCTATGCTTAGAGTCGTGTCAGGTCTGGTTCATCTGGGTGATGGGCTAGAGTGAAATGATTATGTCGGTAATGAGAGTGGTGTGGTGAACACGATTTGGTAAAGGTATCGATGAGAGGCCATGTAGGAGTACATGGTGGGTTGTTTCATTGAAGCCGACCTTAAGCACTGAGATCTGTATGTGTGATTTAAGATACAGCTACTACCATGCATTGGGCCCTGAAATATGACCCCGCTCGACTTCTTATTCACCCTAGCTCTCTGTCCAGGAGTTGCAAGTAGTTTCTGGTGTTTGTAGCCTACTGGAGGCCGTGGACAGCGCTGACCGTAGGGGTGGGCTGTGATGCGGTAGGTACGTGGCCGGGTGTATCGAATACCCGTTAGGTATCTCGGGAACCCTGTTCACATCGTTCGGGGCCGTATGGGAAACCTCGGCCGGACTCCCTGCGGATGGAACCTGGATAGGCGATAAACCTGGACTAGAGGCTTAGGTGTTTAGGTAGGTCGTGGTCTACACCCACGTCGGCTTTCGCTTGAAGTCTGCCGAGCACATGTCGTGTGCAGACGCTAAGTGGTGGAAACATGTATGAAGAAGTACACCCCTGCAGGGTTATCATGATCTATTCGAATAGCCGCGTCCGCGGTAAAGGACTACTTGGTTGCCTATACAGTTCATAGACAAGTAAACGAAAACTACTAAAAGCCTCAAGATAAGTGTGAGTGCCGAGGATGGCTCTTCCGCAGGGAGACGGAGGTGGATCCTCGGTAGTGTATTGAAGTGGTGAGTAGTGGACTCGTGTGCGCAAAACCATTTCAAGTTGGAGTCTCGTAGGTTAGCCTAGCCAAGAGTCAAAGCTGGCTTGCTGCAATAACTCCACCAACCCTTCTTGATAATATGCATGTATGTAGGATCTGATGTAAGTCTTGCTGAGTACCTTTGTACTCATGTTGCTATAATTTACATTTTTTTACAGAAGACGCTGCAACCCCTTCTGATGGGTTCTACGTAGACGTTGACATCAATGAGTAGGCTAAGGCCCAGGTGGTGATCCTGAGCTTGTGAAGGACCACGTAGTATAGCTAGGCTTTCCAAGCCTCTTTTATTTTTCTAGTTGTCTGTACTCAGACAAGTTACTTCAGCTGCTGGTTTGTATGACTGTATGACTTGAATGCTGGGTCGTGTGACCCGTACCTTTGTGTATGTTATGTATGGCTCTCTGAGCCTTAAATAAAGTACTTGTGTCATAGAGTCATGTTGTGATGCCTTGTTGTGTTTGCACATATCGAGCATATTGTGTGTATGATTGAAATGCTTGGTATGTGTGGGATCTGACTATCTAGTTGTTTATCCTTAGTAGCCTCTCTTACCGGGAAATGTCTCCTAGTGTTACCACTGAGCCATGGTAGCTTGCTACTGCTCTGGAACACTTAGGCTGGCCGGCATGTGTCCTTCTTCGTTCCTGTGTCTGTCCCTTCGGGGAAATGTCACGCATTGAGTACCGGAGTCCTGTTAGCCCGCTACAGCCCGGTTTACCGGAGTCCTGCTAGCCCAGTGCTACAGCCCGGACCCACTTGCTGATGACCGACACATTCGTTGCTGGGTCATGGATGCCTGTCCCTGTAAGCCTGTGCCACTTTGGGTTTACGACTAGTCATGTCAGCCCGGGCTCCTTATCATATGGATGCTAGCGACACTATCATATACGTGAGCCAAAAGGCGCAAACGGTCCCGGGCAAAGGTAAGGCGACACCCGTGGGGATACCGTGCGTGAGGCCGCAAAGTGATATGAGGTGTTACAAGCTAGATCGATGTGACATCGAGTCGGGGTCCTGACAAAACGAGGCCTGGCGTACCGCACAACGGAGGAAACGGACCTCCTACGTTCGGAACGGGGTCCAGTTGATCAGAAGGGGTCTGCCATACCGCAAAACGGAGGAAACGAACCTCATACGGTCAAAATGGGGGTGCTGTTGATCGGGAGGGGTGTGGCGTACTGCAAAACGGATGAAACAGACCTCCTACGGTCGAAACGGGGGTCCTGTTGATCGGGAGGGGTGGCGTACCGCAAAACGGATGAAACGGACTTGTGTTGGAGCTCTACGGTCGAAACGGGGGTCCTGTTCATCTGGAGGGGTGTGGCGTACCACAAAATGGGACTCCACGGTATACTGTTCATCTCCACCGTTGACCTCCTCCAGCCTCCACGGGCTACCGTCGACCTCCTCCAGCCTCCACAGGCTCCTGTTCATCCAGCCTCCACCGCGCGCTACTCCACTGCGCGCTACTCCACCGCTACTGTTCAACCACCCCTCCACGGGCACCCCTCCACCATCTACTATTCATCCAGCCATCCACACCATGGGGTCCTGTTCAACCACCCCTCCACGGGCACCCCTCCACCGCCTACTATTCATCCAGCCCTCCACCACACCACGGGGTCCTGTTCATCCAGAGGCAACGCCACCGCTCACTGTTCATCCAAACCCCCCGCAACACTCATTGTTCATCCCAGAGGCCGCATCGATCGGCTTCACTTAGCAGCAGTAGCGAGGGAATCGCTCGATCGGGTTCAGTTAACAGCCATCGATCGATCGCTCGGGTTCAGTAACGCCTAGCCTGCAGTGCAATCGTCCGGGTTCAGTTAGAGCCCAACGCCTCGCTCGGGTTCAGTTAGAGCCAACGCCTCGCACACACGTGTGTACGTGTATGAGAAATGCATCGCTCGGCCCCCGACCTACCACCGTAACCGGGAACTCCCCGAAATTTTCCTCCCCCTCGCTTCTACCACGGTTTTTTCCGTCATGGACGGACCAAAGAATGTCATGCAGCTGCGTCTCCGGCCCGCCCATGACGAAAAGCCCATTTTCTGTCATGATTTTTTGTCATAGAAGTAGGAGCCCACCACATCTATGATGATACAGGGTTTTGTCACAATTATCGTCATAGAAGTGTCATATGTATGACAGAAATTTTTTCGTTCGGCCCAAAATGTCACGGATGTGTCTTTTTTTGTAGTGGTAGTCAATATAAACGATTCCAGCTATAGTGACCATACGATGTTAATCCAACGGCCGTGCTGCTTCCTCCACCTCTGGTCTTCCTGCTCCAGATGCCCAAACCAGCGCCGGTCGTACTGCCTGCTCATGCCTCCCGTGGCCAGATGTGTTGCGCGCAGGCCTAACCACCGCACACTACTCCCATCACTAGCCCGGCCATCCCTCTATGGACCCACATTTCCTGTTATTCTCTGGCGATGGCAGATGAACCAATAAACCCTCGCACTCCCCTCTGTGTGGGAAACAACTACTGAGTCTTCTCCTGCTCTGGGTTTTTCCCTTCCTAGGCCTCGCCGTCGTCCACCGCCTTGGTGCTCTCGGTGCGGCGTGCTCAACGTGGTCAAGGAACGACTTCCATCGAAGAGGACTGTGCATGGAGAGATTGACAGTTGGGTCCATGGCCGCAACAAGGAAGTGCCTCCTTATTACGCACAAAAGAATGATTTTTCCACCTGACAGCAGGGACCCACCGGAAGGGCCACTGTATTTTGCGAAAAAAGTCCCCCCCCAATAGTTGGGACCCACCAGCTACATCTTCGCATGCAAGGAAGTGCCTCCTTATCCTCCTTGACAGCTGGGACCCACCCGGTCGAACCATACGTAGGGTTGTTTGTCTGGTCGCAAACGTGTATGTACATACTGGTCGATCGGTAACTCTGAAGTGACGAACCGTCGTCGAGTAAGCAGCGACACGTGTAGTAGTAGAGCCCCGGACATAGCAATACAGGCAGCCCAGTCTAAATCGTGTACACGTACTTATAGCCACATGCCAAAAAATATGGCCACGTACATACATACGGACGGGGTCTCGAACGCCTACTCGCACATACGTACGGCCAGGGCCCATGTACATGGAGAGGCAGCGGATGGCAGCAACGGCGTCCTGTTCATCGGCAGCCAACTGGCTGGGTCAGAATGGAGAAACTGCATCGTGTTCATCGGGAGGCAACAAAACACGTCGTGCTCATTGGGAGCCAACCGGCTTGGACGGAACAACCGAAACAGGCCTGGCCTACCGCAGAACGGAGGAAACGACCTTCTATTTGACCGCCTATGGTCGAAACGGGATCCTGTTCATTGGGAGGGGTTTGGCATACCGCAAAACGGAGGACACATACTTCTGTTCGAGCTCCTACGGTCGAAATGGGGTCCTGTTGATCGGGAGGGGTGTGGCGTATTGCAAAACAGAGGAAACATACTTCTGTTGGAGTGCCTATGGTCGAAACGGGGTCCTGCTCAAAGGGAGGGGTGTGGCGTATCGCAAAACAGGACTCCACGGGCTACTGTTCATCCACCGCGACTTTCCTCCTGCCTACACCAGCTACTGTTCATCGACGGGCTACTGTTCATCCAGCCTCCATCGGCTACTATTCAACCAGCCCTTCACAGGGTCCTGTTCATGCACCCTAACCGGCTCGGGTATGGCGGCCTCCTCGGGGTCCTGTTGATCAAACGACAATGGCCTACTACCACGGGGTCTTGTTCATCCAACCCCAACCGGCTCGGGTGTGGCGGCCTCCTCGGGTCCTGTTCATCCAGCGGCAACGGCCTACTACCACGGGGTCTTGTTCATCCAACCCCCACTGGGAACTGTTCATCCAACCCCCAACAACGGTCACTGTTCATCAAGAGGCAGGTTTGATCAGCTTCAGTTAGCAGCAGTAGAGAAGGAACCACTCGGGTTCAGTTAACAACAAAGGGATCGATGCTCGGTTTTAGTAACGTAGCTACTGCAATCGCTCAGGTTCATTAACAGAATGCCTTGCTCGCCTTTCTCATAATGATCAATCCATGCTCGACACTTCTTGTACTAGTTCTTTTATGAAGAAGACTATAGAATAAAGATGGGATCTTTTGAAAGAATTAAACGCAGCTCTAAAGATTGGGAGCTCGAAGAAGCTAAGGAGTCAGGTATAAAGCTTGAGTTTGGTTGTGTTAAAACTTTTATGGATACCAATGCTTTTCATAATTTTAGCACTAAATATGGACTAGACTCTCAGATAGTAGCTTCTTTCTTTGAATCATTTGCTACTCATGTTGATCTCCCTAAGGATAAGTGGTTTAAATATCATCCTCCCATTGAAGTAAAAATAGTAGAACCCATTGAAGCTAGAGAAGAAAGTACTACTTATAATGTTGATTCAGATATTCCTACTGCTTACATTGAGAAACCACCTTTTCCTACTAGGATAAAAGATGCTAAAGCTTCAACTATGGTTCGCAAAAGTTATACAAGAACACCTACACCCTATGAACAAATTAATATTGAACCTCATGTTGCTATGGTTAGAGATCTCTTGGTCGATAACATTGATGGGCATGTTATTTACTTCTGTGATGAAGCTACTGGAATTGCCAAACCCGATACTAAAGATAAAAATAAACCTATTGTTGGCATGACTGTTGTCTCTATTTGTAACGCCGACGATGCGGCTATAGCTCCCACGTGTCGAGGCACGACTTAGAGGCATAACCGCATATGGTTTTGTCGCAAGAAGGGTCATCTTCACAACATCCCCTGTAATGAATAAGAAAGGGATAAATAGAGTTGGCTTACACTCACCACATCACACAATATTCAAATAAGTCATACATCAATATAATACACTCATAGTCTGACAAAGGACAACCAAATGAAAAAGAAGATAACCCAACTGCTAGATCCCCGATCGTCCCAACTGGGCTCCACTACCGATCATCAGGAAAAGACACGTAGTAACAACCAAGGTCCTCGTCGAACTCCTACTTGAGTTCGGTAGCATCACCTGCACTAGTATCATTGGCACCTACAACTGTTTTGGAAGTATCCGTGAGTCACGAGGACTCAGCAATCTCACACCCATGAGATCAAGACTATTTAAGCTTATGGGTAGGATAAGGTAATGAGGTGGAGCTGCAGCAAGCGCTAAGCAAAATATGGTGGCTAGCATACGCAAATAAGAGTAAGATGAGAAGCTACGCAACGGTCATGAAGCTAAAAGTGATCAAGAAGTGATCCTGAAACTACTTATGTTCAAGCATAACTCCAACCGTGTTCACTTCCCGGACTCCGCCGAAAATAGACCATCACGGCTACACACGCGGTTGATTCATTTTAATTAAGTCAAGTGTCAAGTTTTCTACAACCAGATATTAACAAATTCCCACCTGCCACATAACCACGAGCACGGCTCTCGAAAGTTTATACCCTGTAGGGGTGTCCCAACTTAGCCCATCACAAGCTCTCACGGTCAACGAAGGATATTCCTTCTCCCAGAAAGACCCGATCAGTCTCGGAATTCCGGTCACAAGACATTTCGACAATGGTAAAACAAGACCAGCAAGACCGCCTGATGTGCCGACAAATCCCAATAGGAGTCACACATATCTCGTTCTCAGGGCACACCTGCTGGTTGTTGGTGTTCTGCTTTCACCCTTCGGCGGGCATCACATTCATTCATGAATTGAGCAATATCTCGCTTCATTCGAGTCCACCAATACAACTGCTTGAGGTCATGGTACATCTTCGAATAGCCTGGATGAATGGAAATGAGAGAATTGTGCGCTTCGTACATTATGACCTTCCTTAGATCACCTTTGGGAACCACAATCCGGTCCTCGAAGAATAAAGTGTCTTTGTCATCAATGCGATAGCACTTGTATTTGGATAGGCCCTTGGAAATACCACGTTTCACCTTCTTCACCTGGGTATCAAGGATTTGTGCCTCACAAATTTGATCTTCCAAAGTAGGAGTGACTTGAAGGTTGGCAAGAAAACCTTGAGGAACAACTTGGAGGTTGAGTTGGCGGAAAGCCTCACAAAGATCCGATTGGAATGGCTTGAGAATTAAGCTGTTGCAATAAGACTTTCTGCTCAAAACATCTGCAATCACATTGGCCTTGCCTGGAGTATATCCAATGCTTGGATTGTACTCTTGAATCATTTCGATCCATCGAGTTTTCCTGAGGTTGAGGTTGGGTTGAGTGAAGATGTATTTGAGGCTCGTGTGATCTGTGAAAATGTCCACTTGCCTTCCCAACAAGAGATGTCTCCATGTTATTAATGTATGGACAACTTCTGCCAACTGAAGATCGTTAGTGGGGTAGTTTCTTTCATTGGGCTTCAACTGACGAGAGGTATAAGCCACAACTTTCTTCTCTTGCGTTAACAGAGCGCCGAGACCTTGCAACGAGGCATCATAGAAAACTTCGAATGGCTTGGGTTCATCAGGAGGAGTCAAGACAGGAGCTGAGAGTTTCTTATCTTTAAGAGTGTTGAAAGCAACGCCACACTCAGGAGTCCAGACATACTTGACATGCTTCTGGAGGAGGTTGGAAAGAGGCTTTGTAATCTTTGAGAAATTCTCAATGAATCTTCGGCAATAGCTTGCAAGTCCAAGAAAACTGCGGAGCTGCTTGACATTCTGAGGAGGTTTCCAATTCACAATTGCAGAAACCTTTTCCAGATTAACATCAATGCCCTTGGTGGAGATGATATGACCAAGATAAAGAACTTCATCAAGCCAAAACTCACATTTGGAAAACTTTGCATAGAATTGATACTCTCTGAGCTTGTCGAGCACCAATCTCAAATGTTTGGCATGATCCTTCTTATTCTTGGAGAAGACCAAGATATCATTGAGATACACCAGGACGAATTCATTTGTGTAGGGGTTGAAGATGAAGTTCATCATGCGAGAGAACGTTGGAGGAGCATTGACAAGGCCGAAAGACATGACAGTATATTCATAAGAACCAAAGCTTGTCCTGAATGTTGTCTTGGGAATATCTTGTTCACGAATGCGAATCTGATGATAACCCATACAGAGGTCAAGCTTGGAGAATACATTAGCACCTTTAAGTTGCTCGAAAAGCTCATTGATGTTGTGAAGTGGACACTTGTTCTTTATAGTCTTCTTGTTCAATGGACGGTAATCGACGCAAAGTCGGTCCGTGCCATCCTTCTTCTGGACAAAAAGAACACCACAACCCCACGGAGATGAACTCGGTCTGATCAAACCCAGACGCTCTTGTTCATCGAGCTGTTTCTTCAATTCCTTCAACTCCTTTGGCCCAAGCTTATATGGACGCTTGCAAACGGGTTCCGTACCAGGCTCAAGATCGATAAAAAATTCAACTGGCCGGTGAGGAGGAATTCCCGAAAGCTCTTTTGGAAAAAATTCTTGGTACTCACAATTGACTGGAATCTGAGAAATTGCATTTAGCTCGCCCTTCTCATTGAGAGAAAACAGTTGAATGGTTTCATCCCGAGCGGCATAGATGATCACATCCTCAGAAGAGTGCGTCAACATAATCTCCTTGGCAGCACAATCAAGTTGAGCCTTGTGCTTAGAAAGCCAGTCCATGCTGAGAATTAGATCAATATCCGAGTCACCAAGAACAATTGGAGAAGACAGAAATTTATAGTTGCCCATCTTGATACCAGCATTCGGAACCAACATGCTAGAGCTCAAACGCTTAGCCGGAGAAACAACTTGCAATGCTTTAGGTAATGCCTCTGTGTCGAAATTGTGCTTCGATGCAAATGGATATGACATGAAGAATGTGATGCAGCAGAATCAAATAAGACTTTTGCAGGAATATCATTAACTGCAAGATTACCCATGATCACTTGAGAAGAATCCTCTGCTTGAGCTGCATTTATCATGTTCACCATTGCAGACTTGGGATTATGCTTGACCACTACATTGCTTGAAGATCTCACAGGAGGAGGAGGCGGAAGGCGCCTTTGGTTAAAGCACATGTTTGCATAGTGACCTTTCTGCTGACACTTGTTGCAAGTCACCTCTGAGAGCGGACGATGATAAGGAGCACTTGACCTTGGAGCTTGAGTCTGAGACTTGTTTTGATAGCCTGGGTTGGGTGGGTGGGGAGATCCATGTCCACCTTTGTTCTTCTACTAGTAGGGCTGACGAAACAAAGGAGGAGGAAGCCAGAACTTCTGTTGCTTAGCTGCCACTTGTGAGGAAGAAGAAGACTAGACTGCATCCCTGATTCTCTTCTTAGAAGCCTCACACTTGAGCTGAGAACCTTCTTGCTTGAGGGCCATGTTATAAAATTGATCAAACTTAGTCGGCTCAACAAGAACAAGAGCTAACTGCAGACCTTCTTTCAGGCCACCCCTGAAGTGATAGATCATGCTCTTTTCATCAGGAACATCCTGCCTTGCAAAGCGAGCAAGTTTCTAAAACTGGATGTTGTATTGGTACACGTACATGCTTCCTTGCTTGAGATTGCGGAACTCCTCATGCTTTCTCTCAGCAACACTTGTTGGAATATGATGAGCTTTAAAGTCTCGGCAGAAATCATCCCAGGTAATCACACGACCTCCTCTGGAATCTTTGTATTGTTGATACCAATCAGCAGCTTGGTCCTTGAGCTGAAAAGAAGCGAACTTGACTTAGTCCTCAGGCCTGACATTGCTACATTCAAAATGCTTGTTGATGTCCACGAGCCAATCATCGGCGTCTGTGGCCTCGGCACAGTAGCTAAAATACTTCGGCTAATTTGCAAGGAACTGGTTGAGGTTAGAAAACTGAGGCTAATTGTTGAAATTCCCTTGGCCTTGATTCCCTTGATTGCCTTGGCCTTGGTTGCACTCTTGCAAGACTTGCAAAAGCATCTGGGCATTGGCGTTGGTGGCTGACATGACAGCTTGCCATGCCTCCGGAGGCGGAGGTGGAGGGTTCGCCTGACTCCCTTCATTGCGTTCCGGATTCAGACGCGTTGGAGGAGCCATCCTAAAGAGGGTGACATCCGTTAGAATCTTGATAGACAAGCTGAATCAATGGATAGAAATTGCAACATATAGCCTTCACGATAAACATTCGAACAAGAATGAACGAATGAATTCCCAAAGTTAACATCACACATCCATTAAGTTGAGAAGCCACTTAGATAAAGGTTGATGAATGAAACAACAAGGTACGACTGGAACAAATAAGTGGTAAGGATTACCCAATCACAAACCAAATATATGCGGGAAGAATAACTAGAGCTACTTGAATTCCCTCCTATAAACCCTCGAAACTTTCTGGTTATGCAATCTGGTGTTGGGGATACAGGGAGGCACAATATATATCACACAACTAACAAGCCCTAGGCTCCAACTGTATCCATCCGCCAAAACATAACCAAGAAACCTTTGGAAATCGTGTACCTCAACCTTCGAAAAGCATCCGTTATACGAGTTATGGCAATACTCCCGAACTCCCGCCCCAGTACTGGGCGGCGTCGAGGTTATCTCACCAACAACTGCATAAAAGAGATTTTCGGTGTCGGCAAACTCAGGTATTCTAGAACTGCAACGATAAAATTCTGACAACAACACCTCAGAGCTCAACTCCCCAGGACACTGCCACAACCCCTAAATGTCATGAGGCACCAAGAACAATGTTCTCTTCACAAGAATATCGGAACGATCCCAAGATAACCGTGTGATCCCAAAAAAATTCGTGGAATTTGAGGAGAGGAAAGACAAAACATCTACGTTAGGAGGCCTCACCAGAGCGACGAAGGGACTGAGGAGTAAAAAGAATCCTACTCTCCATTATATATAATCGTAAGACTCAAAACATTTTTGTTCGAGACTCAACAACGTCAGCAATTCGATCAAGTAGAGGGCTCCTAAGTTGGGGATGGCTCTGATTACCAACTTGTAACGCCCACGATGCGACTATAGCTCCCATGTGTCGAGGAATGACTTAGAGGCATAACCGCATAGTGGTTTTGTCGCAAGAAGGGTCATCTTCGCAACATCCCATGTAATGAATAAGAAAGGTATAAATAGAGTTGGCTTACACTCGCCACGTCACACAGTATTCAAATAAGTCATACATCAATAGAATACACTCATAGTCCGACTACGGACAACCAAATGAAAAAGAAGATAACCCAACGGCTAGATCCCCGATCGTTCCAACTGGGCTCCACTACCGATCATCAGGAAAAGATACGTAGTAATGTCCAAGGTCCTCGTCGAACTCCCACTTGAGTTCGGTAGCATCACCTGCACTGGTGTGACGCCCGGATATTTAAGCTACAGTAAAACTCTCCTAATGATGCCATGTCATCTTTGATTACTATTGCTAAACTTTCGTTAGTTCAAACCGATTCAAAATCAATTCAAAAAAATGGCAAACAACAAAAGTGTTTAAAAGTTGAAACAAAAATGTTCGGTGGTTGCCGAATATTACGAGGGTAATTATAGTGCAGCAAACATATTTTTAGAAAATGCCTAAATGATTTAAAATGGAATAAAACAGAAAAGTAAATAAGTAAAAGAAAAGAAAAAACAAAACATAAAGAAAAAAAAGAAGAGAGAACTCCCCCCAGGCTCCGGCCCAGCAAGCCACAGCCCCACTGGGCCAACCCCCCACGCCCAGCCGGCCGCCCCCCACCCTCTCCATAACCCCC